>NW_007581217.1:0-1188 GCF_000690725.1 Stegastes partitus | reverse complement strand
GTAAGTGAATGAAATCGTATCCATCAAGGCTGCTCACCTCTAGTCCATTCACACAGTAAGTATTGACAGATTTCTCTTGTCCCATGGTTCTCAGCAGGATTTCTGTTCTTCTTCCCTCCACATGCAGATCCTCCATCAGCTTCTCTGTGCAAAAGCAAGCAGAACTTCCTGGGTCAAGGAATGCATAGGTTTGTATGACGCGATTGCTCTTGACAGATTTTACCTTTACAGGCACAATTGCAAGCTTACAGTCAGACACGCCGGCCCCAGTATGCTTCGTAGTCAATGAAATAGTCACCGGGCTACTGCTGATCGCAGCAGACTGCTTCACTTGACCATCAGCCTGGCTTGGTTGTACAGGAGGTTGTTGGGCTGGTGCTTGCTGATGAATATGCAGAACTGTTGGGTGTTTTTTCTGACATGTTAGACAGCTCAGACGTTTCTTACACGAATGTGACCTTTGACCAGACACGCATAGCACATTCCATTAACTTTTAAGAAGTTTATCTTTTCCTTATGTTGCTTTGACGCCATCTGGTGGCAGAATTCCATAACATGATCTCCTTTGCAGAAGAAACAAGGTTTGATGAATGCCACTCTCGTGCAATTCTCAGACTGGCTATTTGACAGGTTTTCGGTTACCTTTGGTCTCTGCTCGATCTGTTGAGTGTGGGCTGACACAGGAGCGACTGTGGTAGCGAAGCTCTTCTTATACACTGACCGCTTATGCTGTTCAGATGGCTTTATGGTCTTTGCAGAGGATTGGATGGAGCCGAACACAGGGTCTAGCAAGATTTTAGCTTGTTTCTCAATAAATTCAACAACATGATGAAATCTTGCTCTGTGTCGTGTATTTTCATGTATCTCACATGCTCTGACTCTCCATCGTTCTTGCAACTTGTATGGCAGCTTTGATAGGATCAGCTTTAAATTGGATGGGGTGTTAAGTTCAATCATATCAGGTAAGTCTCTGGAAACATTACAACAGCTTCTTAAATACATGGCATAGCTATGCAACTCTTTTCCATCATCAGCTTTTATGACATTCCAGTTCAAGGCTTTGTCAACGTAAGCAGAAGTGAGACGATATGGGTCACCAAAGTGAGTGTTAAGAAGACATTTAGCTTCCACATATCCGCGGTTTGCATCCATATGCAGACAGCTTCGAACAAGTTCCCTTGCTTGACC
>NW_007581216.1:0-1193 GCF_000690725.1 Stegastes partitus | reverse complement strand
GGAGTTCGAGACCCCTGATGTAACTCCTTCAGAGGAGGTATAGGTGTCTTAGTGGCCTCCCTCAATAGTCTCATTCTTGTGACTCCTTCAGGGGAGTCATAGGTGTCTTGATATGCTCCCTCACTAGTCTCTTCCTCATAACTCCTTCAGAGGATTCATAGGTGTCCTGGTGGTCTCCCTCGTGAGTCTCTTTATTGTAACTTCTTCGGGGGACTTAGACATCAACGTTGTTTCTTGGATGGTTTTTCTATTTGCATTACATCATATTCTGATTTCAGAAACCTGGATGAGAGCTTAAAGCAGAAACTGACTGACACTCCTCTACATATACTACACAATAAATGTCAACCTGTGCACTTTAATTAAGTATTAGTCACTCATGCAGAGTCTCAATCAAACAACTGAGGAAAGAAGACGAGTTACAGAACTTCAGCAGCCAGAGAGCTGATCATTCAACCAAACTAAAGGGAGGAAAGCTGGTTGAATGACAAGAGATGTTGAGGCGAAGGTCCGAGACCCCCTCCATTGGCTCTTGCTGTATGTGGGCTGGTTTCTGAGTCGGACTCCTGCTGAACATTTTAACATCTGACAAATTTACAGTTCTTTTTTTTTTACATACACACATCCATCATCTTTCCCTGAGGCCTCGTATTATCCTAAATCTCATCAGTCTGAAGAACCTTGACTTCAGAGTCGCACACATGCATTCTGGTGAACTCCAGTTGAGATTTAATAAGAGCATTTTTTCACAGTGGCTTTTGTCTTTGCCATTTTCCATGAACTTTGACTGGCAAAGAAAAGGCAACAGTTCTTGTAAATACAGTCACTCCCATCTTCGACACTGAAGCTTGTAATTCCTTAGGAGGAGTCATATGTGTCTTGGTGGCCTCCCTCAATAGTCTCATTCTTGTGACTCCTTCAAGGGACTCCCAAGTGTCTTAGTGGCCTCCCTCACTAGACTCTTTTTTGTGACTCCTTCAGGGGAGTCATAGGTGTCTTGATATGCTCCCTCACTAGTCTCTTCCTCATAATTCCTTCAGAGGATTCATAGGTGTCCTGGTGGTCTCCCTCGCTAGTCTCTTTATTGTAACTTCTTCAGGGGACTTAGACATGAACGTTGTTTCTTGGATGTTTTTCTATTTGCATTACAACATCCAGCCATCCATTATCTGTACACCGCTTAATCCTCACGA
>NW_007581215.1:0-1194 GCF_000690725.1 Stegastes partitus | reverse complement strand
TGCATCTTTTTTCTAATCTTGCATGAATTTTATGCACTTAAAAACTAGTTTAAGGGACTTTTTAAAAAACTGATTTTTAAAAACGTGCAACCAAGCGTTTAATTTACTGATTCAGACAAACTGCATAAGTTGTAAACGTTCTTTTGATGGGTTGGTTAGACAGAATAATGTTGCATTAACTTAATATTTTGTGTGCAATTTAAACTAAAGCTTCAGCGTTAGTCGAATCAAAACTAAATTCCAGTTGAGATAACTTCATGACATTTTTCTTCATCTTGACATTTCAAGTCTTCTCCTCTACCTAATTAACACTGGAGCAACGGAATTTTTTAAATATTTTGCAATCTAAAAACTATGATTTGTTTTAAATAAAGTAGAAATACCAGCTGGAGCAACTTTATTTTTTATTGGTATTTAACTTAAACACTTTTGTTTGTGCTGCTAAGAATTAAGTATGTTGTAAATAGAAACTCTGATTGTAGAGGAAAAGGCTGTGTTTACCAAACCAACTGTAGTTTGCTAGTTAAACATAATTTAACTAAACTCACAAAGACTGAATCAAACTTTTGGGTCATTAATTTATTTTTTAATTTTTTTAATTTCTATAATTGCATCAACATAACATTGTGGGTAATTTAAACTCAAACTTGTTTTCAAGATTTAAATCTCGTGTTCGAATGCACAACTGTATTTCAGATTTTTTTTTAAATAATCATCAGTAATTTTGTTGTTGAATTACTTAATATTTCCTACATTAAAACAATATATGAAAAAAGGCCAAAAACTGCTGAAGTTGAAGCAACTTATTTTTGAAATGTTTGTCCGTTTTCCAACTTGTACTCATGATTTTGGTAATTAAGTTTATAGCAAACAAAAAAAATCTTAAAAAAATGATTGATAGTTGCATCAACTTAATATTTCATGTAAATTAAACTCAAATTCATGTTTTTAAGCCAACTAAAGCAGAAATTTAAGTTGAGCTAATGTAATTATTTTACTTAGTTTAGGATTTCAAGTCTCCTCCTCCATCTTAACTTGCCTGGACAATTTCACACTTTTAAGACTTGTAATTAGAATAATCTTTGATTGTAGAATAAAAGTTAATTCATTTAACTTCATATAACTTGTCAGTTGAACACAATTTCATTTGAGGGTTTCGAAAAGACTCGTGCAGCTGTTGTGTTGTTCTGTTGT
>NW_007581214.1:0-1200 GCF_000690725.1 Stegastes partitus | reverse complement strand
TTCCCAAGGCCACAAGGCTTCCCACTCCTATGCTCCTGCTACAAGGCAGCGAGCTGCAGTGCAGATACCTGCATCCTTACTTCTTCTGCTGCAGTGGTCAATCTTGACTGGCCTGCCCTCACAACCGTTTCCTATCAGCCGTATCAGTCATCAGTCTTCTGCTTCAGTTCCCTGGACCTGGGCATTAGCGTCACTCACCTCCATGCCCACGTCAACAACCCTCCACCCTTGAACACCAGGTTGGCAGATTCTCAGTTAGTTTCATGTCATGTACCAGCACGTTTACTCCTTCTGCAGTGGCTGTCAGTCTTGTACAGCTTACCCTCACAACCCCACAAGACTTGACTGAGTCATTAACCCTACGTCATGTCTGCTACAACTCCAATCAACATCCCTGCATCGAAACACACACACAACCATTCCTTGTATAGTTTGAGGAATTCAATCACTAAAATGCATTGAGGCACAATTCTGTAGGCTTCGTTTAATTCACTATATACTATACCATATATGCACGATGAGGCATGGATCTCCGCCCGTGTTCAGCCCGGATGGTTGTTTGTGTTGCACAGGGCGCTCACTTCCACTTTTGATGCTGTAACGCACAAGTCAAGCACAGAATGCAAAGTGGAGACGGAGACAGACCGAGACGAAAACGGTGAGCAACAGGGAGAGCTAAATAACCTGCGGAGAAAATGATGTATAACTGTTAAATTAAGTGAAAGTAATGTAATGAAATTAAAGAATTATTTTTAATCCAACTACTTGATTAATCGCCAGAATAATGAATGGAATTCTCGACTATTAAACTAATCAATAGCTGCAGTCCTCGTCCACATCAAGCGCCTTCAGACAGTTTCCACCCACACGTCATCTTTCTTCTCTCAGCATTTGTCTTCAGTGTGCAACAGAAGATCCAAAGGCTTCAGGCTCACTGATGGCCAAACAAGTAAAGAAGTTCAAAGAACCCAACATCGACATTCTCCTGCCCTCATCTGGCACCGGGATGCCAGTTTCACTCATATCTATCCTCCACTTTAATAAAATCAGGTGTAATTCTGGCACCAGGATTCCAGCTTCACTCTCCTCATCAACAGTCTGCTTCTTACACTTGTGGCACTGGGACACCAGGTTCTTCCACCATCACAAACCCATGACTGATGAGTTAAAAGCTTTCCTTCTGTGGGATCAGATCACACT
>NW_007581213.1:0-1202 GCF_000690725.1 Stegastes partitus | reverse complement strand
CACTGTTTGCTTATACATGAGGTGATCGATACTGGCACTCGGCTGTGATGGACGGGTCCTCGTCGTACGATTGTCAGCCTTCATGCACCTCTGGGTGTGGCAGGAACGTGCTCCGGGTGGGACTCTGATCCGCCGTGTCGAGTTTCAGTCAGACCGGAGCACGTGCAGCCTAGTTATACGCCACTTCCTGTTTAATGGCGAGCCGAGGCAGCGTGCGTGGTGTGCTGGCAATGCGCTCTGGTTTGGACTTGGAGCATGTGTGTAAAGTTTCAGGCAGAACGAAGCACCTACAGCTCAGTTACACAGCATATCCTGTTTGATGGCTTTTTATGGTGGCGTCCTTTTCAAAAATGGCGGACTTCCTGTTGGGTTTAGGGCTTGGCGCTAATTGACTGTTTTGTGTGTCCTGACCTGCTCCACATGCCCACTGAATCGTGTAGCTGTAGGTGGAACGGCCGACCGACAGGACTCCATTAATTGGCGGAAACACAGCAAAAATGCGCAAAATGGCCATTGATCAAAATTGCCCAAGCTGTCATTTCCACGCCGTCAGACTTTTGCAGAACATTTTAACACCTTTTCATCACCACGTCCTGTAGTTTGTGCTGGTCAGGTGTGTACGACATAATCCCGAGGAGGAGAGAGATTTTGAAAACGGCCAAAAATGAGCGAAAACGGCCCATAATGCTTGCTATTTTTGCAACATGGCGGATTTCCTGTTGGATTTACAGAAACATGCTGCTGGACTTTTTTGTGCGTCACGACCTGCTACATATGTGTACCGAATTTTGTAGCTCTAAGTCAAACGTAGCCTGGGACGCTGTTGAATTATTGTAGGGGGCGCAGTGGAGCTGCGTTGCATTTTACAGCTTGGAGCTTGGGGGGACTGACCTGCTCTGTATGACAAATTTCGTAGCTCGAGGCCAAACATGCGTCCGATGGGACTCCGTTGAAATATTGCAAGGTGGCGCTGTGGAGCCATTTTTAGAGGGACATGCCCAGTTCTTTTAAAATATACATTTTTTGGCGATTTCGGTGAGTTTTGGGGCATGTTTAGGTCCTCACTGGTGAGCTCGGACCCTAAAAAGATGAGCTGTGGGCCTTTTAATACATTCTGATATCTGATCTGTTTCCTAATCAACCGGCCTCCATCTTTTTGCAAACGAGGGCGAAGCAAAGCCGACAGAAACGCTGCACAGCTG
>NW_007581212.1:0-1203 GCF_000690725.1 Stegastes partitus | reverse complement strand
ATTATTATTTAATAATTAATACAGTTATTATTAACTTTTGTTGTTATTATTATACATCATTTCTCTTTCTAATAACACCTGTAGAATATTTTTATCAGATTTAAAAGCTGTAAAACTTTACAGTGACAGAAATCACGGATCTCCATCATGTCGATTTTTAATGTTAAGTTATTTCGTTTCTGCCTGTTTTTTTTCTTTCTTTCTTTCTTTTCAGTTTATTTTTTTACGGTTATTTTGTACGTTTTACTCGATGTTATGATATATAATTTAAATTATTATTTAATAGAATCTGTTGCAGTTAAAACATTCGTCACCATTTTTCAATCCTTAATTTTCTTTATTTTTTTTTAAACAGGAACTATTTATAAAATGGTAGCATTATTATCAGAATTAGATTAATATAAAATGCTGTCATTTCACAGTTCAATGCTGCAGAAGAGCAGGTTGGTTGTTACAGCAGCAGATGTGTTCCTGTGGGCGATGCTTATGGTTCCTTTTAACGTTGAATCACTGGTTTTACTGGTTTTTGTCCTGAACTGTGAACCCGCTGCTCTGGTCACAGATGGCCCGTCTTTAAACTCCTTCTGTCACGCGTTCTGATCGGATCCGTCACAGAGATGTACGACCTGAAACCACAGCCGGGATTTTAATTAAATGTTTGTGAGTGAATTTGCAGGAAGCTGCTGAAACAAATTCAATCTGCTCCTCGTCTCCAGTTTTGGTCTTTTTCAGTGGAACCAGCCTCAGTGCAGAAATCCTCATGAGGACATTTAAATGCCTGCAGAGCTTCATCATGCCTCCTCCCCCTCCTCTTCCTCACCTGTTGCTCCTCAATGGGAACCATGGCAACAGAGGCAGCTCCAGCCAATCAGCAGCGCGTCTCCTCAGGAAGCTGCCACAGTCATTGTTTGAGTTGTTTGCGATGTCAGAACGCTGTTTGTCGGCTCTTCAGCTGCTTCGGCTCCTAACGTGGTGCGATGCAGAGAATCCAGACGACTCCACTCAGTGGATGCATCAGGCTTCTCTGGACCTCAGAGCTTCACTGGTCTCCCAGGATGGACCAGACATCAGCTTAAAAAGACTCACTTGAGACCTTAAAGACTAAACTGCTGTAAAAGCATCACGCCTTAACGCTAGTTTCCACTTTTACTGAGCTCATTTGTTTTTCGTGTTGTGTTGTGATACTTTCCTCTTTAAAGCACC
>NW_007581211.1:0-1204 GCF_000690725.1 Stegastes partitus | reverse complement strand
AGAAGAAGAAAGCCACTCGAGCTAAACGCAGAATTTTTACATTTAAATTGACAAACCGAGAGGAGCTACTCGGTAAATTAGCCATCTGGAGCGCACAAAGGAGGCAGGCAGGAACGCACAGCCTCCCGCATGTCGCTCCGCCAGATGGACACCATGCCTGCCTCCAGAGATAACTAGCTGGCTAGCTGTCCCTCCAAATTTAAACACAAACACACGCTGCATTTGCTCGCAACAAAAAGCCCGCATACCAGGCAGAATCAACAGCGAGGACGGTCAGGACTCGCAGGCAGACACTTTGGGGCTGATAAACGTGTGGGGCAGCGGTAAAAACACGACCTGAGCGGCACTCACCTCGTTTGAACGCTTTCATTCTTTGTTGATGGCTCGCTTGAAAACACGCAGCTGTCCAAGTTGCTCGCTGTACAAAGCGTGCCCGCGAGCCCAACGATGGTTGACACAACGGCACTTTCTTCCAAGACGCCGAAGGTGTTGCGCTTTTTCTCACCGACTTAACTGGCTCGTTTTTAGCTTTCTGCAGCACGAAAAGGCTTCCACGTTCCCATCTCACTTCTCGCTCTCAGCCCGGATAAATGTTTTCTGTTTTTTTTTTTTTTTTTCCTGTCGCTTGTTCCTTTTACCTGCACGCAGCAGCGCCAGCGCTTTGCCAATCTTGACAGTCGCAGCTGAAATCATCCCGCCTTATCCGCGGATGTCAGCCAATCACGGCTCCGCGCCACGCCTCCTGGGCAGCCGTCAGCCAATCAGGGCGCCGCTTTGGACAGAAGACAGACTCCTTGTCACCGTGACTGACGGGAGAACCATTTCATTCAAAACATAGCGCAGTCATTGAAACAATGTTATTTTCTCGACACGGTTAAAACCCAGCGGTTACACAGACACAAGCCCGTTTAAATATAACAACGTAGTAATCTTTGTGACCATTGCGGCAGGTTTTATTCCTGTCTGCGGGAGACAGCTCATATCGCGGGGAGGCTTTACGTAACGTTGAGCAAAATGTTCTTGTTACATAAATCATAAACGACGAAAGCGTCGACTGGTGACTAAAATGGACTTGTTCTTGATGGCATTGGATTGAATGGATGATGGTATTGGCCAAAAATATTTCGACTTAGTGATATTTAGACACAGATTCCACAGTTTGACCTCATGCTTGTGATGCTGGTTTTAACAGAGATGATTATTT
>NW_007581210.1:0-1205 GCF_000690725.1 Stegastes partitus | reverse complement strand
GGAGAACTCCAACAACTTCTACGGAACCCATGAACCATAAAGTCCCTGACATTGTCGAGGCTCCCAGTCACCCCCATCTCCATCTAATCCAGCTCTCTGCTGTCCTTCCAGTGAGACAAGGCTCTTGGACTGGACAGCCCTCCCATTGCCAATCCCTTGTTATCCCCAGCTTCAGAGTCACCAGCATGGTAATCTCCAGCCAGCTTCAGATTTAGCAAGCCTCAAAATTGTAAGGTTCCACTCTGTTTTTCAGCAAGCCTGCACCAAGCCAGCCAGTTTACCACTAGATCCTGCCCCTCAAGATTCCCTGAAGACACCACACCTGAAAGCTCTTCCAGAAGTATGAATTTTTCTCGCTGAAGGCACCCAGGCCTCATCATCCTTCAGGGCTGTGGAGGATCTGCTGCCGAGTGCCGCGGAGGTCTCGGTCAACCAGTGCTACTTCCTGGTGGATTCCTCATCTGTCCCTGCATCTCAGAGGGTGGTTCACGCCTCTTCTCTTCCTTCGTCTGAGAGGGTCACTGACACCAATGTCATGTTCAGGGAACTGGCAGAGTCAGCTGACATTTCCCTAGTCCAGAGACTACGCTCCCAGTTGGGCCCTATCTGTATCTGGCCCTGTGAAGCAGCTGCTGGTCTCTAGAGGAGCTCCACCTCCTGCCAGCCTCCTGCCCCCAGAGGTGGTCTACCTTTGCTGTTGGCATCCAGAGAATCTCGACCTTCGCCACTGGCCTTGAAAGGGGCTCCACCTTCACTGTGGCCTCCCATCCATCCTCCACAGCTATCCTGCCAGTTCCTTCTGCCTTCAGGTCATTCTCGCGACTGTGTCTGTCTGTTTTTGGTTTCCTTTTTTAGTTTTGATTCTATTATTCTGTTATTACTCAGGCTGTACTTCAGATGCTCTTATTTGACATTTACAATTACTCTTAAGGAAGAAATGACTCTGCTGTGTGCACGCTTGTAGAATATGTTTGTAATGTCACAAATGCTGAAAAGTCATAAAGTTTGTGTTTGTGTCCTGCAAATTCAGGTAGGAATGAATTGGAAAATTTGATGGTACTCCTGTCACTGTGCAGTGGGATGGTTAATTCCTTTTACTTAGATTTTTAATATTTTGAAAGATCACTTAATTTTCAACACTTTCAAAAAAAAAATAAAAATAGGAAGAGCGAAAGGCTGAAGAGAATTTTTGATTAGAGTAACAG
>NW_007581209.1:0-1207 GCF_000690725.1 Stegastes partitus | reverse complement strand
TTTAGATGTTTTAATACAAAAAGAGTATGAATCCCATTACCAAAATAGTCATACATTCTGTCACTGTGTTATTTATGGATGGAATTATAGTGAAAATAAATGATTCCCCTTTTTGCTGGGGACCTCCTGGGAACCACTGATTTAAAGAAGGTGCCCAAAGACTCCCTTTGCTAAACACAAGGTAACTGTTCACATTTCTAATATGTTTACACATATTACCCGCTGTGACTCCTCCTGACAACTTCTTGTCCTGCACAAATTTCATGATGAGGGCCTTCATTTTTTGCAGGCACCTGTCTGGTTCAGTGTGCATCTTTTGGGGGTCCAGGCACATAACATTTCGGACAGTGGGGTACTTCAGGGGGCACTTCAACAGAATGTTCTGACAAATTTTTGACAGAGCACTCTGGCTGTCTCGCATGAACTGTAACACATCACGCTCACTTCCACCACTCTGACTGCCTGATATTCCCTGACAAAAGCACAAAAGTCAAGTGTCACCTGGAACATCAAATGAACTCTCCCTATGTGTAACTTACACTACACAATATTCAACAAATCATGTTAATATGTTAACTGCTTGATGTCTAAACAATGAATCTAATCTCTTAATTTTTCAGCATAAATACTTCTCTGGTGACTTTGCAGCTGATATAGCACATTGTTATCTAAGATAATAAAAGTTACCTTGAGGACAGCTGTGGCTCCCATGCCAATGTCCACTTGCTTTGGACTGACCCAAAGCTTTTGGTCTGTCACATCAAGCTTGACCAGCTTTACTGGGGAAACATCAACCTGGACATCTCGCTTTATGAAGCGTCTGAGAAGGCTCTGAAAGTAGAATAGCACAGGCATAATAATTATTAGTACAATCAAAATTGGAATAAGTATTACAGTATTTACAATACTTTCTACAAACATCAAAATGCTGACAACTCATTACTTTGTTTTATTGTTCATATTCTCTGTAAGTAACGGTGCTTGAATGACTAAACCATTAATACATTTTTAGTAGTCATTAGGCCTACCCTGATCAGATCCTCCAAATCTCTGCCGAGGAAGGGAATCATCGGGGCATCTGTCTGGTACTTGCTGAGAAATGGCTGAAAACTTCTTGAGATAGTCATGAAGAAGTGAAACTTTGCCAAGATAATGGGATCCATCCGGGCTTCTGTGATGGTGTCATATGATGATGACCTTGGATTGG
>NW_007581208.1:0-1209 GCF_000690725.1 Stegastes partitus | reverse complement strand
CAACTTCCTGGAGCTTTTTGAGAAGAACTTCCATAAGTAAGAAGGGCCAAGTACGGACCAGGTGGTCAGTCACAGTCATTAAAGCTTCACTCCATCAATTGCACTTTATAACAGTGTCAGAATCATAAATTGGATGAAAGTCTGTTCAGCAGAACCTGAAATATTGTCATTTTGTTTTTTTAAATCTCCACATTGTTAACCACAAAGAAACTTGACCACCGACAGTTCAGTCCAACATGTATTATTAAACTATCATATCTTTTCTAATAGAAATCACTTTCTGTGTTTGCTCTCAGCTGAGTGGGAGTGTGATGACCATGTACAGTGGAGACTTTGGGAATGTGGAGGTGCAGGGGAACATCCAGTTCTCCATCAACTACATCCAGAGGCTCAGAGAGTTTCACATCTTTGTGGCCGAGTGCAGAGGTTTGGCTGCAGTCGACCCGAAGAGGGGCCGATCCGACCCGTGAGTGTTTGATTTTCAGCTGGCGGGGTCACACATGCTGCATCGTGTGGCGCCTTCGGGTCATAAGAAGAGCAGCTGCTGAAATCTGTCTGACGTGTTCTAACACATTTATCAATATAACTGAAGCACCTGCCCACAAAATGGTACCCTCAAACCGAGATCATGTGAGCACAAACCGCTTCATACTGGTTTTTGTAGAAGAATACTGAATGCTATATGTGGGGTTCCATCCCAGTGTATTATGTTTAAATAGGCAGGGACTCTAGAATGATTGTAAAATCACAGGTACAGTGTGTGTATAAAGGATCAATTACTACTAATCAATCTAATTTTACTCGTAGAACACCTTTCAAGCGGCTTTGTGCAGTTCAAACTGCCTCACAGAGAACTGAAGTGCTGGTAATAAGGAAAAATGAATATAAAGATTAAAAAGGAATACATAAAAAAAGATTGAAAAGTCAACCGTGAAATTATTAACAAATATACAAAATTATATGAAAAGACAAAGCATAAAATTGCATTAAAAAATTAAGACTACATTAAAATCCCAATAAAATTGATTAAAAACACATTGAAATAGAATAAAATGCAATGATATGAAAACTGTAAAGTGAAGGACTAAAATGAAGTGAGAAATGTTTATAAATTAATCAAAAGTCAGGCTGAAGAGGGAGGTTTTATGGTAAGGTTTGACTGATTTATAATGTTTTTACAGGTTGTTCACTGCAATGACCAATTTGAAA
>NW_007581207.1:0-1210 GCF_000690725.1 Stegastes partitus | reverse complement strand
CAATGGATCAGGTCAAAGAAGCAAAGTAAATACAGAAAATATTTGCACTTCAATTATTGCTAAACTCCAAGGAAGTGGTATGGCAAATAGTGCTGTTTCAGCAATTGTTAGTGATTTAGAAGAACTTGCTACTGGACTGCACTCCCAAGTTAAGCATGAAATACTGTCTGCTGTGCCTAAAAATGATCCTGTAAGAGCTACATTGGAAAAAGGTCTTGAGAATTTTGAAAACCCATTTGTTGGCTTTAATACTGAAACTAAAAGAATGAAATATTTCAGCCAGAAATGGGGGGTTGTGGAGCCAGTAGAAAAAATGTTAGGAGTTCGATTTGATACGAGGCGAAATAAACAAACGGGTACTTATGATCAAGTCCCAGTGAATGACACTTTTGTTTACATTCCAATTTTGGAAACAATAAAATTCATGTGTCGCAATTCTGATATTTGTAAACTGCTTGGGGAACCTTGTATAACAAAAATTGACAGATACGAAGACTTTTGCGATGGAACTTATTCTAAGACACATCCATTGTTCTCTAAACAACAGACTTCTTTACAAATTCAATTGTACTATGATGACTTTGAAACTGCTAACCCACTAGGTTCAAAACGTGGTGTTCACAAAATAGGTGCTCTCTATTTTGTCCTCAGAAATCTGCCACCAAAGTTTAACTCTGCTGTGATGAATATTCATTTAGTTGCACTGTTTCACACTGAAGATGTGAAAAAATATGGCTTTGATCCTATTCTACAGCCACTGATTAATGACATCAAAACACTTGAGAGTCATGGCCTTGATTTGCCGTTCTCCACTGAAAAGGTCCGTGGCACTATATGTCAGATAACTGGGGACAACTTGGGGATGCACGCAATTCTGGGGTTTACAGAGTCTTTTAGTGGACGTTATTTCTGTCGTTTGTGTTTGATTGAAAAAGATGATGCCCAGAATGTTTACAGTGAGGATGACCCCAAGATAATCTTGCGTGGAAAAGAACTATTTGAAATGCACTGCAATGAGCTGCAGTCAGACCTACAGAAGTTATCTGTGTTTGGTTTAAAAAAGAACTCAACTCTTAACAGCTTACAGTTCTTTCATGTTTGTCACAATTTTTCTTTGGACATTATGCATGACATTCTTGAAGGGGTGGCTCAGTATGAGCTAAAGTTACTGTTCGAGTATCTGTCAGAAAATGTTTTGTCGAAACCTGAT
>NW_007581206.1:0-1213 GCF_000690725.1 Stegastes partitus | reverse complement strand
GTCTCTCCTCAGTGCTTCTCTGTTTGGGCAAATGACCAAATCAGCCTCTTGTGCTTCATGTAGTTGATCAGCGCCGTGGACCCGGTCAGAACCGACCAGCCGGCCCGCTCATTAACCGCTGGAATGTTTCACAACGGTGCCGGCAGTCGGACCGGCTCGTCCTGAACCGTAGCGGTGAAGTTAATCCGCTGCTTCTCCGTTGGCTCCACCTGGCGCTCCGTCTGCCGGACCAGCAGCGGCCCGGCTGACGGGTCCGATCAGCGGTTGTTCTGGAGCTGCTCCTGACCTCCGTGCAGGATAAATACAGGCCTCAGCGCCGCCAAACGCAGCGTGACTCAGCCGCCAGTCACGGGAATAAACTTTGTTTGGACTTTCTGTCAGAGCGGCGCTGATGGATGGAAGGTCAGAGGTCACCATGAACCGGGTTCCTGTTGGTCCGGCTGTGTTTGGACAGAACCAGACATCAGGGACTAGTTCCTGCTTCACACTGATGAACAGAAGATGGTGACGGACTGAAGGCCGACCTGCAGAATAAAACCAGCAAGAAGGAAAGCTGCTGAACTACAGGAGAGAAAACGAGCTCGGATCAGAACCATCAGGACATTTTGAACCCATTCTATCAATAAAACTGGTCTCAGATTTAAAAACCGTTTATGACGTACAGACTTTTATTCACAGTTTTATTTCATCTGTCCTTTAACAACCTGGAGAACAGAGAAGTTCAGGAACCAGCGTCTGAGAGGTTTTAAAGCTCATCCAGGACGTAGACGGATCCCTGCAGAGCCGCATGACTACAAACCAAAGCAACGAGGAAAACACCATCGATAAACGTCAGCGGAGCCATTTGGCATCCCAGGTCCAACGCACAGGGACGCCAAATGTTGCCGAACAGAACCTGTGATGAGAGCAGAACTGGACTGAGAAGCTTCTTCACTTCAAATCAAGTTATCGTCCAAAATCATCTCCATAAGTTTTTCCAACACCAGCGGATCAGTTCGTTCACTTTTCTCTGAATAAACCCTCAGAACAGCTGAAGCCTCACTTCTGTCTTCCTCACACTCGTTTGTATGAATCCATCCAGACAGCAGAGAACCACAACTAGACAACAATAACAATAATAATAATAATAATGATGATGCAGTGAATGCAGCAGCTCAGTGAAATCAGCAACCATCCCAGTGTTCTGCACCAGAACCAGAACATGCATAATAAT
>NW_007581205.1:0-1213 GCF_000690725.1 Stegastes partitus | reverse complement strand
CTGTCCAAAATATCAACCCTCATTCTGCGGTGACCCAAAAGTGAATAATTAGTGAAATCCCTGTGTAATACTCTTAAAAACAAGTCCTGGGGGTTAGGGCACAAGGCAAAGAGATTATGCTTAAGGATACTCATACTGTAGTAAACCATACATCCATTTAAAGTCATACTTAATCCACATAGTGCTTAGATGTATAGCCGTCACGTATGGAGCTTCTTGTTTTTTCTTTTTTTTATTCCCCTCCCTCCACACAGACAGACCAGATGTTGTGCGTGATTTAAAAGCAGGACAAATATCGACTACAAGAGAAAACCACCTGTGAGATAAAAAAAAAAGGACCCATTCATGGGCATAAATGATACGTGGAGAACAGATTAGAGCTCATCCTCCAGTGTAAATACATTAAACGCATTGTGCAGACTTGAGCTGGTCTTTAAAAGCGTCACCTCAAACGAAGAAAAGGCGTTTTTTCTATTATACGACTATTTGATTCGTTGGGAAGTAAAATATTTCAGGTACATTTCTAAAAATATCTGCTGTATTTTAAAGCCTCCTGGATAAGAATTGTCTATTCTGGTCACCGTTTAGGCCGATTTCGGAGCTATTTCAGTCGAGAGTTTTATTGATTTCGGAGGAAAGTGGCAGAAAATAGATGTGAAATCCAAACGAGTGCTGCGGGGACGTTCGCTCTGTGTTTTTAAGCTGCAGGCTGATTACCAGTGAAACTATTAGCATCGCTCTCCGTCTCTTATTTATTTAGTGTATTTGCAATTTGTAGAGCATAAATGGCTTTTGTTTTCGTAGCATATAAATTATGCATCACCTGACCCTAACAGTCTCATCCTACACCGAACGCGTTTCGGTGTCGGATGCAAATCTTATCTGTTTCGACTGAGTGTCAGCTGTGTGTGTTTTTCTTTGTTGTTGTTGTTTTTTTTTTTTTACCTCTTTGTCCTGTAAAACGTGTGCTTTGCTGAAGTTGACAGGGATGGGGCTCTCCCAGCTGTCTCTCTCACACAGCGGCTGGTAGAAGGAGGGGCTGATGAGCACGCTGCCGCCTTTGGCCGCCGCCGTGGACTCGGGAGGAGACAGCGGGTCGTGCGGAGGTGTCTTGGTCTGGGCTTTCACGTTCTCCTTGCACTTCTTCATGCTCAGGTCCAGGGTGCCGTTCTCGTCCACCTCTATGAGCATGTCCTGGAGACGAACACACACA
>NW_007581204.1:0-1214 GCF_000690725.1 Stegastes partitus | reverse complement strand
AACCCACAATGGAGTGGAAAATGTGGCCATGGTCCTCACAGCCCCCCTGCCTAAACATCACTGAAACTCTGAAGAGGGACTTTAAAGAGCAGCGTATGCAAGACGGCCCAATAATCATACAGAAATAGAAGCCCTGTGAAGGAGATGAAAGTCCCCCAACCAGAAAGGAAATACTCTGAGCTGCTCCAGAAAGTGTTTCCTGCTAGAAGAGGGACTTACCAAGTACTGACTCATTACAGGGTGCCAAAGCCTCTTTCCTGTTTTTGGTATTTCCAAACTTTAAAATATATAAAGTAGTGTTGAATGAAATATAAAGAAATGTGTCCTTTATCTTTGTTTTTCACGCTAACAGATATTTCGATCAGGGTGCCCAGAGCTATGAAGGCCAGCTGAAGTACTCATTAAGAAACTGAACTCATTGCACCTGACAGTAACCACAGACTGTGTAGTGTGACAAATTGTGGCAGTTCTGCATTGAACAAAAGCAAATCCTGCAAATAGGGGACAAAGGGATAAAGGCATGCTGCAACTGTAAAAACATGTTTTGTTCCAGGAGATATAAATACAGATGTGTACTCAGAATAGTGAGCTATTCAGCATTCCACCTAGAAAATACATCCATTATGGTCAAATCACTGGATTACTCACTCAATTTTCAGCAAGTAAATAATTAGAGAAAATAAAAGAGATGACAGCAGGATGCAAAAAAAGACATTGTATTGATATATTTTACCATTTTGCAACAAACACATGAGGCGTCTCACTTTGTACAAACATTGTGAAAATTCACACTGACATAGAATATGCTAGTTTGAATATGATTTCACATTTTCAAACTCTTGAACTGCAAACTGTGATGTTGAAATAATACAGACACAGGAAAACATAGAACTCACTCTGTCCAGTGATGTTGACTGCGTTGCTGAATGCTGATCCAGACTCACACCAGTACACTGCATTGCTGTACCACATCCTATTAACATTACATGTTGATCCCGTCATGGTTCCCCAGACAGAACAATTTGTCAGGGAGCTGTCATCAATAAACCTGCTCACTCTCCATCCAGGGCCGTTTCCCTCACAGCTCACTGAAACAGAGTCTGAGTCAAAGTGCTGCACTCTGTTTGGATTCACTGTAAGATACGCTGCTGAATGAAGATCTGCAAAACAAACAATGATCAGGGATCAAACCTTAGGACATGTCATGTTCAATG
>NW_007581203.1:0-1217 GCF_000690725.1 Stegastes partitus | reverse complement strand
ATAGCCGTGTTCATGGGTCGCCCGCTCGGCTAGGTGAGCTGGAGCGGCGCCCGGTTATTGAATTTTTGCACAACAAATAATCAAAGAAGTTATACTTTTATTTTTTCTTTCTTTACGGTTTACGGCATTCGCCTTTGTTTTCGTGACAGCAGACATCCTGAGATGTTTCTCCTCCTTCATGTGGTTCTGGTTCCTCAGAGCTGCAGGACTTGATGTCACAGTGAAGGACCCTGAGACGGAGCAGTTGGTAGCTCAGGTATTATAACCAGTGAGAACTAACCCTCCTGACCACGTGTCTCCTCAGGCGTTCGAGTATCCGAACTACTTCCGCATCGTGGTGACGGTTCCGGAGCAGATGATGGTGGAGGCCTGTGCTCGGATCCGGGAGTTCTGTCAGAGGTACTACCGGCCTCGCAGCACCGGCAGCACCGACAGCAACGACCTGGACCAGTGAGCCGACTCCCGCCGGGCCGCACGCTGCCGTCACCATGGCAACAACAACAAGCTTGTTAGCAACGTACCAGATGGTGTAATTTTTGATGTGAACCGTATGGAATGAGCAGACCCAATATTTATATTTTATACAGGAACTTATGTTAACCTCTACTCGTTTTTGTGTATTTATATAATTTGATGTCAGCTGCAGGATTATAGACGCGGCCTGTTTTATGCTACGTATTCCAAAATCTATTTTTATATCCTGATAATCTTCTGCCAGAGTGAAGCTGCTCAGGCTCCTGATCACGACTTCCTCTGCACATTATTTGTATGCTAATTGCGTTAAATCTCAGTGACACATTTTTGTTGTAGTTTTGTTTATAGTGAGCAAATAAAAGATGTTTGATTGATAGAAGAACGTTCACGGTTTTAACTGATGTTCACTTTGATCACAAACTGAGAACAGCTCAGGTCCCTGACACACCCTGAACATCCAGGAACGAGAGAGATTGACCGTCACACAGAACACTTCAGTCATTTCATGGCTGATTCCAGCAGAAACGGACCTGCAGTCGTCCTCACACGTGTTCATCCCGTCCATTAAGGAAAAGACAGAATTCCCATCAGTCACTCAAAAAACTAGAAACTGGAAAAAGTAATAATAAATAAAAATTAGTTATAATTTAGTGAAATGAGACGTTGCTTTGAATTGTGGTTGAAAAGAATAATTTTAAAAAACAAAACTGTCCAATGAGAGGCCTTTGCTGATGAGCAGTGGA
>NW_007581202.1:0-1221 GCF_000690725.1 Stegastes partitus | reverse complement strand
GTGACGGAGCTCGTGAGTTGTGCAGAAGTTCTTGGAGGTCTCTGCTGTTTCGGTGGCGTCCGGCTGAACGTCTGTGGAAGCAGCCAGATGAAGTGGTCTCAGAGTGAACACGGCTGAGAAACTGGGACTCACCACGAAACACAGAACCTCACAGAACACGTGAAGCCTTTTGAAAGCGGTCAGAAATGTTGTGTTTCATCTTTGAGACTAAGCGGCTGCACCTGCTTCTCCTCCAGAAATGGCCCATCTGGTTTCCAGTGGTGACGGTCTGGTGGTGACGGTTGACAGAGAGTCAGGTAGGGGGCGCTGTGGTCTCTGCTCTGTCCATGTTTAATGACCGTTACATGCGTGAGCGGTCGCTGCTTCGTCTCCACCCTCTGGTCGCGCTGTGACTGCTGCTCTGTTTTCCAGGTGACGTCCTGTGGAGTCAGAACTACGGCTCGCCCGTCATAGGGCTCTACCTGTACTCCGGGGACTCGCTGAGACACGCCCCTCACCTGTCCCTCGCCATGGAGACGCTGCGCTTCCTCACCTTCTCCTCTGCCGGCGACCAGGCGGACGCACACTCCTCCTTGAAGTGGAGCTACCAGTTTGTGAAGGAACAAGCCAGCGCACAAGCACAGCTCGTGTAAGAGAAGCTTGTTGTGTTCTGTCCTGAGGAGGCGTCCTCTGTCTGGACGCCTCAGCGGCAGTCGTTCATCATAACTGGAACCGAAAGGCTCGTGGACGCTGCTCAGCACTTTCCTCGTCTGCTGCTATTTGCTGCTTTTGTACAGATTTAAGGGACAGAGGCACATGACAGGGTCTCCTCATGAGTTCGTGAACACACGAGGTCGCTGCCCAGAGCTGCTGAGTCTTGATGTCCATCAGGATGCTGCCGTTCTATCAGCACATTCCACCGTCCTGAGCGAGGAGACGAGCTGCGTCTGTAGCTCGCCTCACGCCGAGACGCCCAGAAAGAAAAACCGAATAGAACAGAATGCTTTTATTGTCATCATGCACAAAGTACCACAGAACTAAAAGACATCTCCCGTGGTGCAGAGTATAAACAGACAAATAAGAATGTCTACATATATTTACAGACGGAGCCAGCAGGAGTTCATACAGTTAGCCAGACGGTAGAATAAATATATGAACCATGTGTCTGATGCTCACACTGAGCCCTGAAGTCAGAGGAGACTCCTGTTCTCTGTCGCTTCACTTTGATTGGACCGTGTGACG
>NW_007581201.1:0-1226 GCF_000690725.1 Stegastes partitus | reverse complement strand
GGGCTAATGTCTCTGTGCATCCTGGTGTGTTTGAGCTGGAGATGTGAGCGGTACTGGAGGGGCACGAAGCAGGAGATACGGTGTTACGATAACTTCAAAAAAATTCTCCTTTATCCAGAATGTTTTGTGCATGTGCTCTGATTCCTGCACCTTTGCTCCTCACAAACCTTTAAACTGCCATTAAATCCCAACATCAGTTATCAGCTTTACATCTGCATTATGTGTGTTTACCAGCAGTCCAACCACCATCTCTGTTTATCCATTTCCACCAGTCTGGATGAGTCTTGCCAAGAAGATTTTTAATAGAAACACGTGAATAAAGAGCAGAAAACTCAAATTAATTTGAAGGAAGGTTCATGCTTTTTCTGTCTCATCAGACGCTGAGAAACGAGCCACAGATACAGACCACCTCCTCTACACCAGCAATCCCATTAAAACAAACTATTTCCACACTATCTGGCCAGGAGTGAATTTCCCAGCGCTGACGAGGAAGGCGACGGCTGACTGGGCTTCACTGCGACTCGTCTCCTTCTTCTTCTCTCTCTCCGGTCGGCTGCGTTCATTTCCCAGAGGGACGAGGAGGATGGATGGCAACAGCCAAAGTCGGGGCACATACATGTCTGCTGTCTGCATGCAGGCGTGTTGGTGCTACACGTTAAATGTAGAGTATTGTATTGAAAACACTCCTTCAGACCGATGGAAGATGAGCCCCGGCCTGCTCTGTCCTCCCACCCGCCGCCTCCACACAGGGACAGGCTCATAAATTAGATCTGCTGCTGGAACTAACCCAGTTTAATATGGGATCGTTCAGCATCGACTCTCTTTCTTCCTCTCTCTCGCGCTCCAGCGAGCGCAGCTGATTGACTGAGTTTAATTTGATATTTAATACGGCGTCATATAGGTCCTGGTGGGCGAAAAACCTGTTTCTTTTGTGTGATTTTTTCTATATTCAGCAGGAAAATGACCGCCTGCTCTTTATCACTGAGGTCGCTTTCAGTTTGTTTGACTGATTAAACAATGTAAAAGTGCAATTGTGAGCCTTTAATTAGTCACTGGGCTTGTTAATTAAATGATGAAAAAAGGATGGGTTCAGGCTACATTTTAACCATTGTATGGCTTCTCCAAACCAGAAAAATCTTTATTCTGTTTACTCTCTACTGTTACTTCATCCTAGTATTTTGCAAGTTCATTAAATAGAAAAAAATATTAAATAAAGCTGTCCAACC
>NW_007581200.1:0-1227 GCF_000690725.1 Stegastes partitus | reverse complement strand
TGTTTAAGGCGCAAATGCCATCAGCAATCAGTCTCTGGTTTATCTCAGTATGAACGTCAAAGGCAACAATTTAAAAAAAAAACGATATATAGAGAACCCAAATAACCAGATTTATCTTTGTTTTTGTGAAAAAAAGTTACATTTAGGACCGTTTTTGGGCACTTTGAAGGTTGCAACACAACACAACCTCATATAAAATCATAATTACAGCCAGATTGGTTATTAAAAGTAGAAAACAAACTCCAGATCTTGCTGATAGTCACTCATGTAATTTTGACCAATGTGGAGGTGATACTGTATGTGCACCCTGTCAGACCAAACTCGGGGCAAAACTTCTAATTGGGTTCCATTTATTGTTGCAGAGAGATAATGTGCAACGAGGGCAACATGTTTATCGCAATTCAATATAAAAGGCAACAATTAAAAAAAACTACCTACAGAGAACTCATATAACCAAATATATCTTCATTTTTGTGAAAAAAGTTACATTTCGGACCGTTTTTGGGCACTTTGAAGGTTGCAACACAACACAACCTCGTATAAAATCAGAATTACAGCCAGATTGGTTAGTAAAAGTAGAAAACACACTCCAGATCTTGCTGATAGACAGTCACTAATGTAATTTTGATCAATTCGGAGGCGATGCTGTATGTGCACCCTGTCAGACCAAACTCGGGGCAATACCTCTAATTGGGATCCTTTTATTGTTGCAAAGAGACAATGTGCAACGAGGGCAACATGTTTATCGCAATTCAATATAAAAGGCAAAAATGTAAAAAAACTGCCTCCAGAGAACCCAAATAACCAAATTTATCTTCATTTTTGTGAAAAAACTTACATTTTGGACCAATTTTGGGCACTTTGAAGGTTGCAACACAACACAACCTCATATAAAATCAGAATTACAGCCAGATTGGTTATTGAAAGTAGAAAACAAACTCCAGATCTTGCTGATAGACAGTCACTAATGTAATTTTGACCAATGTGGAGGTGATACTGTATGTGCACCCTGTCAGACTAAGCTCGGGGCAAAACTTCTAATTGGGATCCTTTTGTTGTTGCAGAGAGACGATGTGCAAAGAGGGCGACATTATGATAATAGTAATCTACAGAGCCCCCAGATAGCTAAATCTATCCTCTTTTATTTATTAAAGAAGTTACGTGCAGGACTATTTCTGGGCACTTTGAAGGTTGCCACACAACATAACCTCATGTCAAACCATAATT
>NW_007581199.1:0-1229 GCF_000690725.1 Stegastes partitus | reverse complement strand
GCTTGTAAGCTGTGATCTGTGGTGTGTAACTCGTGTGCTTTCTTTGGCATGTCAGTGCAACTATTGAAGCTTCTGACATGGAGATCCAAGCTCTTCTCTCTCCTCTGTTAGCCTGTAGACTAGCTGTGATCTGCTAATGCTATTTCTAATGTCATCCAACAGTGACAAAACAAAAACAACAGAACAACTCAGATATATCATCACTTATTGACTTTTACTGATCAGGGGTTGGACCGTTCCCATGCATCTCCTTCACCCGACATGGCATCGGCTCACCTCTGTCTGATTCTCAAACTGAAATCCCACCGAGTCGTGATGAATTCATCCATGCTGTTGAGGAGAATCTGAAGGCTCAACATGTGGCCTTCGTCTGCTCAGTGCCTGCTAATGCCATCCCAAAAGAGAAGCACAGTGGTGGCAGCGTCATGGTGTGTGGAAGTATCTCAGGCACAAGGAAAGCCAGACTGATCAGAATGGAGGGCTGATCAATGCAGTGAGACACAGAGAGGTCCTTGAAGGAAACGTGCTGCAGAGTTCCACATCCTGAGACTGGGCCAGCAGCTTATGTTGAAGCACCACAGTGATTCCACACATGGGTCAGAACAGCACTGAGTGGCTTCAGGACACGTCTCTGATGATGCTTCAGTGTTTCAGCCTGACAGAGCCAAGACTAAACAAACTTTTGTTTCCAGCATCAGTATCAGCATTTTTCCACTTCTGGACCAATCTGTGCAAAAACCTGATCTCCATTTGTGTTTCTGTTCATGTAGAAATCTGTGCATTACTGACATATGTGATGTTGCTGTTTCTGCATCCATGTGAATTCAGACAATCTGATCATCTACGTATGGAAAACTATTACTTTTGTATATCCTTTGGTTCATTTTTATTGATTTTTTACTAATATTTCTTCAATGTTTCCCTTTGCTGCTGTAAGGATGCAGATTTCCCCACGGTGGCATTAATAAAGGTTCATCGTACTGTATCTGTTACTGCCTTTGACAGGAAGAACAGTAAAGGAGAAGAAGCAGCTGCTTGCTGCACATGAAAACACTGTGTTGTGACGCCGCCTCTAACAAGCGTGCTTTAATCCACTTGAAACCTCCGGCTGTCATCTTGTATCAGTACGTTGGAGGGAAGTCCGAAACTCCTGCGGCTACCAAACGCATCTGAAAGTCGAACAGAATCCTGGCTGTGCCTTCTCTGGAACAACAACAACATTTCCCAGC
>NW_007581198.1:0-1230 GCF_000690725.1 Stegastes partitus | reverse complement strand
GTCGAGTCCCTGACTTGTCTTCAGGAGCACACTGAGGGAAGCAGAACTTGCAGGTTCTAAGGAGTCCGATTGGTTCCAGATGGTTTCATGTCTTCGTGTGATGAAGTGACTGAATCGGACTGTTCTGAGGTCAGATCTTGTATTTCGTTCATGTGACCTTCAGGTCCAGTTGTTGGTTCCGCCTCCTTTCACTGAGGAGTGAAGAATTTAGTTGTTTGATAGAATTTCTTGAAATGTTTATATTTGGTAATAGAATCAGACGTAGATGTTTAGATCTTCCAACACGGACCCACAGGTCACCAACAACATCAGAACGTTCTGCGTTCTGGATGATGAACGGGTTCTGTTGGTCTGCTGCTGAGTCCAGTTCATCTATCAGGGCACACGTGGCCCTGGCTGCATGTTTTCCTCCATCCTGATGAAAGCTCTGCGTGTAGATGAGTGTTCATACGTGACGGTAAACATGTCGAGGCCTCCCAGCGTCTCTGCTCCGCCGGCGGCTTCCTGAGACCGGCGTCGTGTCGGCTGCTTCACGTCGAGCTCGTCTTCGTGTCCAAATCAAACGCTGATGAGGCCATCTGTTCAGCGCTCTCAATCCCTCTGTACTGTCTCATTTCCAATCTGACAGTCGGCCGCCCTGCTGAAGCCGGCGAGGACATCTGAGGTGTAGTTTTATTTCTATTTATTCTGCCGGCTTCATGGCTGCAGCTGTGAAACTGTTCAATCAGCGTTAAATCCAGTCAGAGAGCAGCAGCATCCACATTCTAGACACCAAAAAGAAATCTGCCAAATGTAAAGTATTGGCTCTAAACAGATTCTGTAAAAAGCACAAAATTCTGCATCCCTCAGAGCAACCGTGAAGCTGTCAGTGGCTCAGCTGTGAGCAACACAGAAATAATAAAAAATCTACAACTTTTAGGTTGAATCGGACTGAAATGTCAGAAAAATAATGTAAAATCGGGATGTTTCCTCAAATTGATTTTTTTCTGTATGTCTTGTTTTAAAAAAATGGCAAAAATAAACCATTTATCTCAAACAGATTCTATAAAAACAAAAACTTCTGCTGATGTGAAGCTCTGAGTGACTCAGCTGTGACCGACCCGACAAATATTCTGGGACTTGTGACTGAATTTAACCAGAAAAATGTATATCTAATCAAAATCACTTTTTAATACGAGACTGAAGGATCAGCTAAAAATCAAGCTTCTGCTCCAAAGAGAGTCTCTGTCA
>NW_007581197.1:0-1231 GCF_000690725.1 Stegastes partitus | reverse complement strand
TTTAATTTTGGTTTTTGGACAGAAGTTACCAAAAAAAAAAAACCTTTCGTCAATTAATTCAAAATATACAATTAGTGTATTCACCTCCATTAAAGTGACCCCCTGAGAAGAACACAGCCAAAGCCAATTGGTGCTAAAAATAATAACATTAATCTTAATAATTCTAAAAAGAATCACACAGCTACTGTAATGGAGATCATCCGAATGCAGTGAATGTGTCTCATGTAATTGTAAAGACACCTGTAGCTGAAAGTCCAGTCACCAGTGAACCACCAGTACTCCTGGCTGTAACAACACCACAGAGAAAAAAGAAGCTACAAGCAACTCCGTCAACAAGTTGTTGAAAAGAATAAATCAGGGGATGGACACAATGAAATCTCCAAGCCACTGAATATCTCTGGGAGCACAGTTAAATCCATCATAAACAAATAGAAGGAACGTGTGTGAACGTGCCTAGAACAGGGCGTCCATGGAAAATGGTGACCATGCAGGAAAGAGACTAGTGCAGGAGGCCACCAAGACAACTATACCTCCTCTGTAGGAGTTTCAGACTTCAGCGGCTGAGATGGGAGACACTGTGCATACAGTAACGATTGCCCAAGTTCTTCACAAGTCAAAACTTAGATGGAAAGCCACCGTTAAAAAGTGTGACTACAGCTGGCTACCAGGCATGTGAGAGACTCTGAAGAAGGTTCTTTGGTCCGAAAAGTGAGCTTTTAGTCCATCCGACAAGACACAATATTTCACTGACACAAAACACATTATTGCACATCATCGCAACACCTTGAAGCATGGCGGCGGCAGCATCATGGTGCGAGGATGCTTTTATACAGCAAGGCCTCTAAAGGTAGAGGGCAAAATGAATGCAGCAACGTAGAGGAAATCCTGGAGGACAACCTGATGCTGTCTGAGAGAAATGCAACTTGTTTTTGGAGCAGTTCTGTAAAGAAGAACAGAGCAAAACTGCAGCGTTGAGATGTGCACGATTTGGTTATTGCAATGGTCGTGCTATTTCAGCAGAGGTGCAGGCCTTCATAATGCAGTGAAAAATGAGCCCACAGTGAGTAACGAGTGTGACAGGAGCAAAAAAAGAAACAGGGATTACTGGAGTTAAGGTGCTTGATAACCCGAATAATCCTCAATAAGTGACACAGTCATTGAAACTACAACTTGATTGCACTACGGTCAGTATCCCTATCAGCATATATCCTGCCAGAGAAACACTGACTTA
>NW_007581196.1:0-1236 GCF_000690725.1 Stegastes partitus | reverse complement strand
ATTTTGTGCACTACCGCACTTGGCTCAAAAGGTCTGGTGGCTGCAACTTGATTTCTTCTCATCTGTACGTGCTCATCTAGCCTCTCCTGAATTTCGCAGGCTGACCATTTGTCTGCAGACTTAAACCTGAAAACACTCGCGAGAGACCGGTCAGGGCAGTGTTTAATAAACATCATACTGACCTCATGGCCTGGGTCGTCGATGCCACGGCCCTGTCTCTTCAGACACTCAGCTGCTACATCCACTGTTTTGTTAAGCCTGATCCAATATTCCATGGCATCTTCGCCTGGCATAGGTAGTGTGTTGTAGAAATCTGCTAGGGGCATGCTAGAGTATGTCAGTTCGCTAAAGTGTTGCTTCAGAATATCAAAAATTAAATGTGGATTTGCAGTGTGATTGATAGATGTGTCATTACGCAGCTTTATTTTCACCACATCCCCTGCCTTGCCCATAAGCCTTGCCAGGATTTCCTGTGATTGCTCCTGAACTGGGGTGGCTCGTTTCCGTAAGTATAAGGTCATGAGGTTTTCCCATTCATGAACTGTGAATTTGTCTGAGCCATCACCCCTGAATATAGGAGGCTCCCTAGCATCGGACTGCACTACAACACTGACATTAGGTAGTGTAGTCTCAGAGGGTTGTGCAGGAGTGCTAGTCCTGTGTGTACTCCTGTCAGACTGAAGCTGAGCAGTGATGGACTCACCTAGTTTCTCAGCTAACTGTGTAATGAGTGAGCCTAAGTCTGGATTCAGCTCATTCTGCATGGCATGTTCTACATAACGGGTCGAGGCCAGCTGTGGTGTGCCTAATGCTGTGACTCCAGGCCCTGGCGTTCTGGTTACTAAGGGTCTAGTTTGAAACCCCCTCCCTATACCAAACTGGCACTCAAAAGAGGCACGCTCAGCATCATCACCATCACCCTCGAGCGAATATGTTCTACCCTCTGCCATGCTTCAGTCACTCTAAACACGCACGCAAAAAAAACGATGTATATACTGAGAAAAAAAACTCAGGAATGCAAAAGTAAAACTGGAATAGTTAAATCAAAAGATCATTAAATGACATAGATGGATAACAACGTGGAACCAAAAATCAACTTGCACAGTAAATTAGCCTCTCAAATGCAGTTATATTGACATAACTCACATACTTTTCTAATACTTGACCTTTCTTCGCATTTTTCTGTTCGCCCAGTTCACAGGAATATCAGAAGGAAACAGTTCATAAAGTTTTTTT
>NW_007581195.1:0-1238 GCF_000690725.1 Stegastes partitus | reverse complement strand
TGGGTGCTATTAAACTGTGGTGTTTGTGTAGATCTTCTGTAGTGCTAGGTAAAGATGTGTGTGACATCCATGTTTTAGAATTAGCTGTTTTTTTCAGTCATTTCCATATTTAAAGTATAGTCCCTGTCATGGCTTTGTGTTCTGTCAGAATCAGCTTTTTTGGCAAAGCATGTGAACAGGACATGGAACTTAAAAGTTTTTGTTACTCTTCATGAACATACATGTTTAAAGTTTACGCTACATACAGTATATGAGACTGTAAGGCATGGATGTGACCTGCAACTTGACTGCCTCGTGGCCATTAGGTGGGAGTTTTAGTTCCTTTTGTGTCTTTTTTGTTGAAACTTCACATTTAGCGCCAATGTGAAAACTTGCTTGTATACATTGAAGTATAACACTGCCTTTGTTAGTAAATCAGGATCATGTTGTCAGTGTGGAACTTAAACTTCTAAATGGCTTTTAAATACTCCCAGTCAGCCATCAAATTACTGGGTGGGATGTACAATAACTAACAATGTGGCAGTTGAAGGATTAAATGAGGTAACAGAACATTTTTTGTGTGTGTGAGAGAGAAAGAGACGAGTTTTTGAGAGATGAACAGCAAAAATAACAATGATATTGATTTTGTTTTAAAAATGTGCTCCTTTAATGTGTTCCTTACACCTCACAGGTTTCACTTGTTTCCTTCTGTTCTTGTCTTCAGCTCTGCTCTGTGTTTACTTCTTACTTGTCTTTATTTTCATCTTGTCTTTCTGTTCATCATCTCACTCACCAGGTGTCAACAGGCAGGTCAGCACATGACACCAAGGACACTGCTTTAAGATAAAATGTAGGAAAGTTGGTGCAGTTTTCCTCTTAAATTGTGTTTTATTTTATTTTTGCTGCTGACAGAACAATAACACAGAGGACAGTTTCATGACGAGTCAATCCAATAAAGAGTTTAATGAGTTGGTGATGATTCCTTGTTGTTCTTAGCAGCAGTTAATTTTATTGAGAAAAGTCACAGAACAGCTTATATAGTTTTTTTTAACTCTTTTTTTTTTTTTTTGATAAATTGTGGTAATACTAAAAAAATATGCTTTAAAACAACTGTGACTGCTAAAAGAACTCACAGGCAAGAGGAAGGAGGCTAGTAGTAGACTGAGAGAAAGGAAACCGAAGCCCCTAAGCAACATCTCTCCAAGTGAAAACATCCTGTACCTGAGGAAATACTGTGATGTTACAGTGCCTGAAAGTCT
>NW_007581194.1:0-1240 GCF_000690725.1 Stegastes partitus | reverse complement strand
CCTATTTATTATGTGAAGTTTGAAAAGAGTAAATGTTGTCCACACAGGAGATCAAACAACTAAAATAATCAATCAGTTGACAAAGATCATCTGCAATGCCAATCAGACAAACAGACATTTGAGGATGTCACCTTGGACTCCCAAGTGTTGCAATTGACTTTTTTCTTTTTCTTTTTTTTTTTTAGGGAAAAAAAAGAGTCTGCAAGTTGATCAATGTTAAAAATAATCGCAGATGCTTGCAGCTGTTGTATAAACACAAGAGGTCGTTGTGGCAGTATTGAGATCACAAATATTTATTAAAATTATTGATATTTTAGAGATAAAGTAAGCCTGCTAATGTGCAAAAGTAATGTGTTATTAATGAACCACAAACTATTCAGTACAATGAGAAATAAAACTTTTGTGTGTTCCATGGCATTGTTACAGGAGTAAACAAACTCACAACAGCAATAAAAACTACATTTGAATTTAAATTTTATATCTTAGATTAAGCTGGTGGTGTTAGTTGTTAAGTCAGTTTATTAAATGGCCTCCTTGAATAATTCAGCAGTGATAAAACCCTTAAATAAGATTTTTCGAAGCTGGACTTTTTTTAACCAGAAATCCAAGTAGATTGTTTAACTTTTCTGTTGCTACATCATCAAACAGCAAAGTAGATATATTGGCACTAAATTCATATTACATTTATGTTAAAGATGTTTTCTGTGCAGAAAATCGCTGACATGCTTTTATTTTTCTGCATGAGAGGCAACATATTTACAGCCTTCATCTCAGAACTAAGGTCACAGACAGTTCAGTAGATAGGACGTGCAAGCGCAGAATGCCAGCTATGTCGGATATTCAAGTTCAAAGAGTCGAGGTAATCTCTTTGAAAAGTTTGTCTGTGTATTCAACGGACACGACTGGGTCTTTACAGGAGGAGTGCTTTACTCTTGTTCACCATTAGTTTCGTTATGAAATGGCTTTTGTACTTGCAGGTTGCAGGCTTTTGAACACCTATAAACTAAAAGTCGGATTGTTTCAACAGTGGAATGTGCTGTTCAGTTTCAGTCAACACAAGAGATGTTGCACACTGTTACTGTTAGAGGAGCTACTTAGCTTACCTTAATTAATCATTTTAATTGGTTTTTGTATCCTTCCGATGCTGCTGCTTCTTTGGCTCAAGGTTGTGTTAATTATGCCATTAGGAATTATTGGATATAATACTAGATGCTGTTATCAAGGTCAAGGTAATCTTTAG
>NW_007581193.1:0-1242 GCF_000690725.1 Stegastes partitus | reverse complement strand
TTCACTGCTGTCAGGTGGAAATATGAACCTCTTTTACAAAAAAATTGCCTTTAAAATAGTGAAAGTTGAGGCGCCAACAGAAGAAGATGCTCTATGACATGTGTAACTGGTGTAACTTTGCCCCGCAGGCCTGCACACGAAGCCTCTAATCAGTCAATCAGCTCCCTCCTCTTTGCTGCACAGTTCTTTTCCTTCATGCGTTTTATGGCAAAATTACGGATTAACATGAAAATGCTCGTCATATGTCGACATTATCTTTATGGCATGGACATAAATCCCCATAAACTCCTCATTCAGGCTCGTTCTTTTCAGTTTCTGGACTCTCCGTCTGAGTTCCCATGACCCGTCACAATACAGTGATGATGTATTCAAGCAGTGATGTATGAAATTCGGGCAAATAAAAACCTTTGTCCTCCCACACTGGCTAATTATTTGACAGATTGGAGCCCTGTTGTGTGTGGATACTGTGAAGGAGCACCATCCCCCCACCCAATAAAGAGGCCACTTGCAGAAAAAAAAAAAAATTCCTCCATAGCCTCCCTTTTCTATTCTTTGTTAGAAGATTACATTTTTTCACCACGTTTTGGACGAGCCAACAGGGGGAGAGCTGTGGGTTTTCTCGGAGGGGGCCGGGACAGCAGTCAGTGGCCGTTTAAAAAGATTTTCTCAAGCAGAAATATTTAATCTTCTCAGGGGAAAATAAAGCGGAGAAAGAAAAAAAGAAAAAGAAAAGAAAAGAGAGAAAGAAAAAAAAAAACAGAGGACAAAAAGAAGCTAATCATCCACAGGTCTCCCTCCCTCCCTCCACTCCCCAGTTATCTGTAAAAAAAACAACAGAGACACAGATTATGTAAGATTGATGGAATAAATCTGCATGTATAATTATGACGGTTCCCACAATCAGCCAAAAATAAACCGTGAAACAGCTGAGAGCAGAGAAACTTTACGAGACGATATTTTAACACCTCGGTTTCCCGTGTTGGCCATTTTAATTGACTTTTTTTTTTCCTCTCTTTTTAAACTCGACTCAGCAGCTCAGCGAGAAGCTTTCTGGGCTGCAATCGGCTAATTAGCAAAGCTGGAAGCTTCCAGTTCTTTTCTTCGCTTAGTTCTGTTTGTTGCGTTCGGAGAAAGAACGTAATGACATGCAGACGTCAGCGCAGGTGCAAACGGACAGCAGCAACACCTGCACGCACCGACCGGAACAACCGCGGTTATCTGGAAGGACGTTTGGATCGCAGG
>NW_007581192.1:0-1242 GCF_000690725.1 Stegastes partitus | reverse complement strand
GATTCAGTGCCTGAATGTCTTGTCAGTAATCTACTTGTTATGTCCTTGTTATTTAACAATTGCTGTAACGATTTTAGAATGGGTACATATTGAAAAGTGCAATTGTCAGATGGATCTAGTATGTATTCAACGGGCTGGATAAAATTAAAGTTTTCTTTGAAATACTTTCCCCTCTTAAATTTAGAAATGAAGGGACCATCAGGGTCAAAAGCTTTACTTAGAGGATTACAGAGACACAATTTTTCAACCAAGTCATTGATGACCCTTTCATCAACAGTGCAGTTATTTTGTGTCAAAATGTCTCTCACTAAATTTGGAAGATACTGAGATGATGACGTGCAAATGAACTGAAGCTGTTCCACCAGGTCATCTATACATTTACCAGAGACATTATAAATACTTTCTAACTTCAGCAAAAGAGAACCAATCACTTTCACAAAAGAATCTGTATCTCCTTCACAAGCCAAATCCACAGTAGATCCCAACTCCACATCATCAACTGTTTCCTGCAATGCAAATTGGCTGTCACTCTGTTGAACACTGGTAGAAAATGGAAGGTTTACAATTAGATCAGCTTTTAAGTCATTACATGAGTAGGATTGGTGCTTTCTGCTTCTGTGAGTAGCATAAGTTCCATATATGTTAGTTTTAAACTCACAACCATCAAACACACACTCTATTGTTTCTAGTCTTTTCAGATGAGAGTTAATGTGCTGAAAATAATCCTTGGTATTTGGAAAACATGAGTCACAAATTCTACATTTGAAAGCTTTCAGATCTTGTTGATTTTCAGTTTCCTCTGTTTTGTGAGCTCTGTATAAGTGTGTGCGCAAGCCAGCCCAAGTTTTAAAGGAACAGGGACAGTTCAAATGAATACAAGGCAGAAGATGTCCACGACCAAAATGTCCATGTTTCAGTCGATAGTGTTTAAGAAGTCCCCCCTTTGATGATGCCACAAATGTGCAAAGCTTACACTGCCATCCCATGAACAGTTACCTTAAAGAGGGATAAAAGCCAGGGAGCACCTGGTGGCTTGTAAAGTGGTGACTGTCCAATGGGGCTCTGTCCTTCCCTGAGACCTGGGTTCAGCCCGCTGTCCTTGCCTGCGCGTCCACCCCTGACCTTTTCACGTGCCTTCTTGTTCCTCTCTCACAGTCTCTCTGTCAACTTTGTTGCTATAAAAAGTTGATAGACAAGAGTCAATGTCACCACAAAATATTTGAGAATCATGACCTGTACTAC
>NW_007581191.1:0-1248 GCF_000690725.1 Stegastes partitus | reverse complement strand
CGGCTCCCCGGCCCGAGTCCGGCCCCCAGAGGGGCTCCGTGTTGGCCGGCTCTCTGGCCCGAGTCCGGCTCCCCAATAGGTACTCCGCCGTCGCCGTCTCCCCTGCCCGAGTCCGCCTCCGCCTCCCCCGTCACCGGCTCCCCCGGCCCGAGTCCGCCTCCCTGACCCGAGTCCGGCCCTCAGAGGGGCTCCGCCGTCGCCGGCTCTCCCGGCTCGAGTCCGGCTCCCACGGGGGTCTCCGCCGTCACCGGCTCCCCCGGCCCGAGTCCGGCTCCCCCGGGGGGCCTCCGCCGTCGCCGGCTCCCCGGCCCGAGTCTGGCTCCTCCAGAGGGACTCCCCCGTCGCCGGCTCCCGGGCCCGAGTCCGGCTCCCCCGGGGGGGCTCCGCCGTCGCCGTCTCCCCGGCCCGAGTCCGGCTCCCCGACCCGAGTCCTGCCCTCAGAGGGGCTCCACCGTCGCCGGCTCCCCGGCCCGAGTCCGGCCCTCAGCGGGGCTCCGGCTCCCCGGCCCGAGTCCGGCTCCCCGGGGGGGCTCCGCCATCGCTCGCTCCCCCGTCGCTGGCTCCCCTGCCCGAGTCCGACTCCCCCGTGGGGGCTCCGCTGTCGCCGGCTTCCCGGCCCGAGTCCGGCCCCCAGAGGGGCTCCTCCGTCGCCGGCTCCCCCGGCCCGAGTCCGGCTCCTCCAGATGGGCTCCCCCGTCGCCGGCTCTCCGGCCCGAGTTCGGCCACCAGAGGGGCTCCGCCGTCGCCGGCTCCCCGGCCCGAGTCCGAGTCCCCCTCCCCCGTCACCGGCTCCCTCGGCCCGAGTCCCCCTCCGCCGTCACCGGCTCCCCCGGCCCGTGTCCGCCTCACTGACCCGAGTCCGGCCCTCAGAGGGGCTCCGCCGTCGCCGGCTCACCGGCCAAGTCCGGCTCCTCCAGAGGGGCTCCCCCGGCACGAGTCTGGCTCCCCCCGGGGGGCTCTGCCGTCGCCGACTATCGGCCCGAGTTCGGCCACCAGAGGGGCCCCGCCGTCGCCCGCTCCCGGGCCCGAGTCCGGCTCCCCCATAGGGACTCCGCCGTCGCCGTCTCCCCTGCTCGAGTCCGAGTCCCCCTCCCCGTCACCGGCTCCCCCGGCCCGAGTCCGCCTCCCCCGGCCCGAGTCCGGCCCTCAGAGGGGCTCCGCCGTCGCCGGCTCCCCGGCCCAAGTCCGGCTCCTCCAGAGGGGCTCCCCCGTCGCCGACACCCGGCCCGAGTCCGGCCCCCAGAGGGG
>NW_007581190.1:0-1249 GCF_000690725.1 Stegastes partitus | reverse complement strand
GGTTGAAAAATCTATATTTACACTCTGTTTTTTTCAATATTTCACTCTGCATTAAAACAAAACACTGTAATGTCAGCTTCTTTTCATAATACAGACCCAGCATTTAACAAAAAAAAAGCCAACATTTGCACACCGGCTGCTGACTGTAATCCCCGTTCGTGTTTCTCCAGGAAAGACATTTGCTCGGGAGCCATAGCCTCAAAGCTAACCAGCTATCAAATGTTCCCTGCACTCCCAGTGATAACATGAGAGCATCAGTTGAGAGACGGCCACAAAGAAATCAAAGCTTGCAGATATTGACCGGCCCCTCATACGGACACAGAGGAAGAAAGAATCGCCGGATCAATACCAGTCGTTGTTAATCCTGGTACCTACACAACAGCGCCATTGTGCTGGGACGGGTGGGCCGGCGCGTCGTAAGAAATCACCCCGCTACAAACGCTCCTGTCGCCATTCTTCGCCTCTCCAAAGGGTCACGCTCGCCGCCGGCTGCTGCACCACTCGATACTCGACTTACTGATGTGATGAAAGGCCCAGTTTGGGCCGTGGATGACCCGACCCGCGCTCCAATCCTCCCGCCGTAATCAGTCCAATCTGCATTCACACGGACAAGGGCGGCGGATCTGAGGCCAGCTATCGTCGTCTCATCTCCAGCACAGAATAGGTGAAGCAGTTTTCCACGGGAGAGGCAAGAAAGAAGTTACTTTAACGACTCGGGAGCCTTTTAATTGCAGAGGCTTGGATATTAGTTCAAAACCACTCACTTCATGCTTGGGAACACAGTGCCACGGTGCCTGCGCCCTCACCCAACACTTGTTTTATCTGCTTGCAGATTGAACTCACTTCACAGTAAAGAGAGGCCAATTAGGGTGCAAAGGGATTAAAAACACAGGAAAAAAAGGCTTTTCCATTTCTCCACTTTTGTGGCGGAGGACAGGCTATAGGATGAAAGTACAAGAGGGGAAGAAAAGCTCAGCACTTTATGATTGTGAAATTAAAGAGAAAAACGAAGGTGTGAGGTTATTTCCTGAGACTCGTCTCCTGGGAGGAGAAAAAAAAAAAAAAAAGAGTCAAGCTTGTATTACTGTTGGATATCATTAATCTGTGATGTTCACAGCATTCGGGCGGCTTGTTTCTGATGAGACGCTGGAGTTTAATGTTTTCGGTCGCCCAATTTCCCCGCACCCACCTTGCCAATTTCTTATCACGTCTGTTAAAGCCTTTCAGCTGCATCCAAATGTCCACTCTT
>NW_007581189.1:0-1249 GCF_000690725.1 Stegastes partitus | reverse complement strand
AGGAACAATATACAACAAAAAATTAGGAGGGGACTACACTCTCCCCCCACTGAAACTGTCATGTCCTCATGACACGTGTAACAAATAAATCACATTACCTGGATTTCGATTTTTTTTTTCAGACCTATTAAACACCTACTAGTCAACCTATCCACTTGTAGAAAGTGCTTCTGTACCTCTTGACAGGAGATAACATTGTATCATTATGACATGTGACCTCTATCGGGGTCACCTCATGTGTACTGACTACCACTGAAGTCGGGTTGCCCAAGGAGTCATAGGTCAGTCGATGTGGGATCCTTGTCTGTCTCTGAGGTCGCACAGTTTCTACCAAACTAATGTCACTTTCTTGAGTGTCAGTGGTCTCAGGTTGTGTAGGAGTCTCGGTAGTTGTTCGGACTGTAGTCTCTCTTTCAGTCTCAACAGTCTGATCAACAGTACTTTCTAGAGTCCTGTCAGTCTCAGCAGTCACCTCTGGGTTTAGAGGTTCATTAGGTACTGTAGGCTCCTCAGCCCTCTCCTCTTCCATGTCTGAGCCTCCTGAGACTGTAGGCTGAATGTCCAGATCCAGGCCAAAAGGTTCAGAATACTGCTTGTCCAGACATTCCTGACTGGATGGTTGCTTGGTGGCACAATAATTATACCAAACACCCATGTCATCCTCTTCTGACTCAGAATCCACATCAACTCTGATCCCGTCTTGTGGAACTGATGAGCAAGAGGGATCAAACTTCCCATTTCGCTGTGCTCTAAGCCGTTTACTGGCTCTCCTCTTCTTAGATCTGGATGTCTTTGTGGTTTCATCTGCCTGCAACTTCACCTCTTGTCCAATCGGCAGAATGTGATTGCGGTGGAGTACTTTTACAGGGCCACAGCCATCCTCTGGCTTTAGTTTGAATACAGGTAGTCCAGGTAGTTGATGGTCCACAATATATGGAGTGGGTTTCCATCGATCAGCTAGTTTCTGTTTTCCAGTAAGTCCAAGATTTCTGATCAGAACTCTGTCTCCAGAGGCAAGCGGACAGAAACGAACTCTCTGATCATAGCGTTGTTTGTTTCCTTTTCTTTTCTTGTCTGCCATACTCTCAGCCAGCTGATAAGCAGATTGAAGCTCCCGTCTCATAGTTTTGACATACCGCAGGTAAGACTTCGTGGATGTTCCATCACTTGAGACACCAAACGACAAATCTACAGGCAGCCTAGCTTCTCGTCCAAACATGAGAAAATATGGCGAGTAGCCAGTTGAGTC
>NW_007581188.1:0-1253 GCF_000690725.1 Stegastes partitus | reverse complement strand
GCAAATCACCTGAACACAGATGTTCACAGATCAGTGTTTATACATACCACTACAAACTACAGAGACAAGCAAAACAGGTAGAGAAGAAATGCTCAGCATTGTGGGAAACGGACTAAGAAGATTGATACCACACACGTATGTGTCCTATACTGCCAGGACGCCGTTAGCTTAGCTTAGAATGAAGCAGGGGAAACGGGAGACCATTTTGCGTCGGCATCGCAACTTTCCAACCCATAAGTAGATCAGAGGTTGGATCTCACCCATCTTCGAACTTTACCTTTATCTAAATCCCAGCTACACACCTGAGGGCTGCACCACGAAGCAAGTTTAACATATCCAGGCTTTCTTTGTGTCAGCTGGCTCAAGAAAACCCCAGTCAAATATCCAGTCCTCAAACCAGCAATAAACCTTTCTCTATACAGCAACATGCGTCTAGACTTTCTGTAGTAAGATTGTCAAGGTGACTAACCGTTGAAGAACATAATACGAAGCAACATTTCTTTTCCAAAGAATCCAGCTCCTGTGATATTCTTCTGGCAGCTCAGATCTTTTTTTTTATTTTTTACCTCTAAAATCAATCTTTCTGTGCTCCAGAGGTTTTCCCTGCTCTCCTTGCCCGATGACCAATACATTGACTGTTATCAACTTTCTATAATCAAGTTTTCCTCTTCTCACTCTGTGCGCATTCACATTAGAGATGGCATCTAAACACACCATGTGACTCTTCTTCTGCACAAAATAAATCAATCTTGTGCCCTCTAGTTGAGTCAACAGGTGGCTTTAATAGAGAGCTATGAGAGGAAGAGAGGGATGATGATAGAAAACTGTTAATCGCATGTTGATATATTTATTTTACAGATCAATGCAGCTGCTTATTTCAGTCTGACAGCTGCATTAAAGCTGTTAAACTTCATACATTTAAATATGATATTGAAGAAGTGCATTTAGGCCTGACTATGTCCCCTAATGAAGGATATCACTTGAGCTTTTGGCCAAATCAAAATAAACACAAACAATAAAAAGCTAAGTTGTGGTTAAAGCTCCCAACAACTTTGTAGACTAAGCAACATTTCAGTTTGTGTACAGATTAAAAAAACAAGTGATAAATGGTTCATTATTTAGGAACAGTCAGGATGGACTGGACACTAGACTGGATATGCATTGCAGGTATCTGTAATTTAAATCTTCTCAGTGAAAAGAACCTTTCTATCCACACCTGTCATTTCATATATCCACATTGTCATTCTTCATTG
>NW_007581187.1:0-1256 GCF_000690725.1 Stegastes partitus | reverse complement strand
TGACTTCCATCAGACTGGCGTTCTTCTGGTTCAGGATCACGTACGGCTCTCTCTGCTCTGACTTCTTGCTGACTACCTGGTCGTCCATCATAGCTTTTACGATGATTTCCTTCATCTTCATCAACCCTGGCAGAGTCACAGTGGATGTCTCCCAGGATCTTCATGAGGTCAGGATGGACAGAGGTGGCAGTCTTCCTCATGTGGATGGCGCTCTTCTCCACCAGCTTCATGTGGTTAAAGTAAATGAACTTTAACTGGGACTCCTTCTCCGGCCCTGATGTCCTGCTGTTGAACTTTACAGAGTTAAAGCCACAAACAGACCACTTTAATAACCTGAACCGTCCTGATGCTCTGCTAGTGGCACTGACTGCTCCATGGGCTCTGACTCCCGGGTTTGTAGGAACCCTGTTTGGAGGAGGATCACTGAGGAGAAGGTGGAGTCCAGCTTGCTGGTGGGTCACTGGACCGCCGGATTAGGGGGGTGGCTACTTGGGCTCAAGTCCCGAATCCGAATTTTACTTTTGAGGAGGTTAAAAAAAAAAAAAAAAAACCTCTGGGCAGTAACGTGCAGTACCAGAGTCCACCAGAGAGGCAGCAGCTGCATAAAGTGGGCTTCATATAGCCTGAATGAGCCGCACACATGGGAAGACTGATGTAAACGTGGATATCAGGAAGTTTTTTAGACCAAAAGTACCGTTGCTGTGGTGGAATCTGGATATATATTCGCTACACCGCTAACCTACACTGTCACTAGCAGCCAAATGCTGCCACTTCCACCGCCGATTATTCAAATATTCGTCATTAATTGGACCTGAATATCCAGAACCCAGAAACTGGTATTGGGACCAGCCCTGCACTCATCTGGGCTGAGCCCCGGATCTTCTTCAATCCTGAATCCGCCCGTGGTCCTGTCAGGGTTCAGCTTCACCTCTGATTTTTTATTTTTTATTTTTTCCCACAAAATCTGCTTAAGAATCTTAAAAAGCAACTTGTAGGTCAAAATGATGTTTTTCTAAACACTCTAAGTGGCACGTGAAGTTTTAGCTGATAAATGGTGTCAGTCGGATGATTTCCTAAAAGAAAACTGAGACACTAAACACTCAAACATCCAATTATCGATAAGTGCGACAGAGAAGTGAGTCATTAGACCAATAAAGCAGTTTTTAGAAGTTTTTCTGAAGTGATATCAGCTTTAAATCTGTGGAACATTACGCTGATGGCAGGACATAAGCTGAGATGTGAGCGTGTGCAGATGA
>NW_007581186.1:0-1260 GCF_000690725.1 Stegastes partitus | reverse complement strand
GGCTGAGTACAGTCAGTCAGCTGCCTTCAGCTACACACACACACCAAATACAAACACACAGCAGGTCCGTGTCTTGGAGTGTTTCTCCACAAGAGCAGCAGCAGCAGCAGCAGCAGACACCAGGAGAGGAGTGAAGCTGTTGGAGGGACGGTTCGGTGGACGACAGGGACACTCGGCCTCGTAACACACGTCCTGGTAGCAGCAACACAAGCCTTCGTTTTTGTTCACCCAGCTGACCAGCGTGACCGACGGGCTGCTTTTTCACATGTCAAATAAAGTCTGTGTCGGCAGCCTGAGCGCGACACCTCAGCAGCGCTGTGGCTGCATTGCTGCCTCACTCACTGTCACGTTAAAACATCTCTGCTCACTTGGATGGACCGAGGACACGATGTGCTTCAGATAAACTGTGCAGAACGTTTAAAATGTGCTGCAACAACTCAGCCCCTGTTTCATTTAGTTTCATGTCCCTGAAGCAAAGTGGGAGGTTTCCATGAACAGACAGTTTAAAACATTCATACATATGTCTGCCGCCTGTGGAAGAGAATAAAATAAAACACAATCAGGTTCATCCATAACAACAAGCCAAGGCCTATGGAAAGCTTTTCACAGCTCTGGGACTTCCTCCCTCGGAGCAGCATGAGCTTTACAAAAGCAGTAACGGGGTCCTGTCAGGGCGTCTTCCTTTCCTGGTCAGTGTGCCGTGGAGCGCCGAGTGCAGGCTCCTGTGCAGGCTGCTTGGCATCAGGGGGCAGATAGTAGGGCTGGAACAGCCTCTCGTGGGAGCACACGTGCAAAGCAGCGTGCGTGTGCATCAGCAGTCGTGGAAACCGTGAGGTGAAGTAGCCGACGAAGCCTTCGGGCAGCTCACCGAGAGTCTCCTGCACCTCCGGCGGCAGCTCGTGGTAGTGGTGCTTCTGTAACGTGCAGAATGCATGAATGTAAAGCCCAGGAGGTGTGTCCAGATGTTTCTGCTGGTCTACAAACACAGCAGGTCTAATGCGAGCACACAGGCTGACCTTGTTCCTCATCGCTCGCAGCAGGTCTCTGACTGAGTTTCCTTTATACGTCCTGAACCGCCTCAAGTCTGGAGTGAACAAGGAGAAAAACGGCATCAGAGAGAGCTGACAGCTTTGTCATCCTGCACAGGTGTAAGCCGTGCAGTCATGTGACTGGACACGGCCGTCCTGATGCATGCCTACCTGTCTGCAGAGGCGCAGAGATGTGCATCCTCCAGTTGGTTCGGACCACCGCTCTTCCTGC
>NW_007581185.1:0-1262 GCF_000690725.1 Stegastes partitus | reverse complement strand
AAATGTTCGTGGTCGCCTGTATGAGTCGCAAAAAGGGACATTTTTAAAGGTTTATTTCAAACATTTATTCTCCTGTAGAATCCGGCTGGATTTACTGTTTTAGGTCTTCTTTTTTTTGGTCATTTTTGTCCTCACGTGTGAGTTGTTTTCTGTCTTTTTTAATTCAACAGTGCATAAAAAATAACAATACATCACAATCAGTGTTGGTGCTAATCACTGACACATCACAGATTGTAGTAATGAAAAAAATAATAATTTACTTAGCAGTTATTATGTGGAAAACATTATTTTTTGTGTTTTTTCATAAAAAAAAACAACACTAACCTGACTTACGCAAACCACAAGATTGGAATTTAAACTAGATTAAAGGTTAAAATCCCCAAAATTAATAAGTACCTGGTTGTTATGATCAGGACTGATGCTGGTTGATTCAAAAATATTGAACTCGGTGATAGTTGAAGCTGTAAAAGGACCTTTTTGTCTTTAGGGTCATGAGTTGTTTTTTAAACCGGACGCTGCAGAAAAAATAAAAATGCATCTAACTCAGTGGTGTTGCTAATTATTAGCACATCCCAGGCTGTGGTAATCAGCCAAAAAATCCAATTAACACTAATTGTGTGGGAAAAAATTAACTTTTTTTTTGCATGTTTTCATTTTAAAAAATGACATCATGTAAACAAACTGGGATTTAAAGGGTTGAAATCCTGGAAATGTGTTTTTTTTTAAATATTTTTGTCTTGAAGGTCCTGAGTGTGAGAGGTTTTTTTTTTTTTCCAAACCAGACACTGCACAAAAAATCATAATGCATCAGTATTGTTGCTAATTATTAGCATATCCCAGGGTGATCAATTTAAAAAAAAATTCTAATTACAACTTATGTGGAAAAAACAAACTTTTTTTAGACTTAGACAAACTTTATTGATCCACAAGGGAAGCTGTTTTATCACAGTAACACAAAATAAAAAATGATATAAGAATATAAAAAAGAAAAAGTTTGGGGGTTTTTTTGTGTGTGTTTTCATAAAAATAAAAAAAAAAGTGACATCTTCTAAACAAACTGGGATTTAAAGGGTTAAAATCTTGAACATTTTGTATTTATGATCAGAAATGATGTTGGTTGAAACCTGCAACTCAGTGAAAGTAGAAAATATTCATATGTGAGTTTTTTAAAATTCACATCAATGTGCATCTGACACCTTTTCACATTAATGATAAACTATTTATTTATCAATGCATTCTCTCTAAAATCAGCGCCTGTTCAT
>NW_007581184.1:0-1263 GCF_000690725.1 Stegastes partitus | reverse complement strand
AAAAATATTCAATATTTAGAAAGCTAAAAATTTGAAGTTAATGTTTGGATCTTAAATTCGGAATCATACAAATGATCACAGGGATGAAAAATGACCTCAAAGAGACACAAAACAACTAAAAGAGTCACATAACGGCCGTGTAGAGACAGAAAACAACTAAACTTGATGCAAAACGACAACAAAGAAGCGCAAAATCACAACAGACACACAAAATATCGCAAAAAATGACCACAAAAACATAAAATCACACACAAAACAACCATAAAAAAGATGAAAAACAACTAAAAGGAGACACAAGATGACTAAAAAGAGACACAAAATGGCCATGTAGAAACACACAACTCTACATTAATGCAAAAATAACTACAAAGACACACAAGACAATTGAATAAAGACACAAAATGACCACAATGACACACATATTGTTCCCAAAAAGACAACAAAGAGACACAAAACGGTCATAAACCCATACAAAATGTCCACACAGAGACACAAAACAACTAAAACAAGACACAAGACGACCACAAAGAGAGACAAAATGGTTAAACTTTTTAAAAAAAATTTTTAACATGAAATCACCACAGAGATGCAAAACAAAGACACACAAACGACTAAATAAAGGTACAAAATGACCACATATTGGTCACAAAAAGACAACAAAGAGAAACAAATAACTGAAAAGAGAAAAATCAAGCTAGTTTGAGAACAAAATGACCACAAAGAGGCACAAAATGATCACAAACACATACAAAATCTTCACACAGGGACACAAAACAAAAATAAAGTGACACAAAACAACTAAAACGAGACATAAAATGAGCACAAAGAGACACAAAATGCCCACATAAAGACTCAAGATGACTAAAAAGAGGACACAACAACACTACAGAGACACAAAATGACCACAAACACATAAAAAAATGACCATAAAAGACCAAAAATCACTACAGAGACACAAAATGACCACAAAGACACATAAAATGACTAAAAAAAATACACAAAAACATGACAAAAGGAGACAAATTGACCACAAAAACACTCATGATTACTAAAAAGGGACACAAAATGACCACAAAACATATAAAAACACTACAAAAAGACACAGAATGACCACATAAAGACAAAAACGGACCACATACAGACTCAAGATGTCTAAAAAGAGGACACAACAACACTACAAAGACAAAAAAATTACCACAAACGCATAAAAAATGACCATAAAAGACATAAAATCACCAAAAAGAGATACAAAATGACACAAAA
>NW_007581183.1:0-1265 GCF_000690725.1 Stegastes partitus | reverse complement strand
ACAGAACTGTGTTTTCTCAGTCGATATACTGCAATATTCTGACATTTCAAGCAATATTTTTGGTTATGAACAAATGAGTCTGAGTTTAATAAATCACAAAAATATATATATATATATTTTTACATAAAACTGATTTATTTTCTCCTAATGTTGAATAAACCCCTAAAAACTCATGTTTATCAAAGCTACATATTTAGATTACTTTTTTTCCCATTAAAATAATCCCTTCTGCTTTAAAATGGCTTTTGACTCTACAATATTGCTTCTTCTAGAATGTGCATTTCTATGGAGACCCCACCTCGCTGCAGCTCAAGCACACCAGCTCACCTACAACTTTGTTCAAATGCTACAAAACGATAAGCTGTATTATTGGAGTAGTTCAGCCGTACATGCTTGAGCTGGATTCTGAAGGAGAATAATGAGACAGAAAGCCTGCAAGGTGACCGGGTTGGTGGCTTCGCTCTAGAAATGGAAACGTCCAAACGGTTCCATTTCTAGAAATGCTTAGCCACGGCGTCGACTGCTTATTTCTCTCATGGTGTGTCTTCTAGCATATTAAAAACACCACATGAACATGCTAACAAGGTAGAAAAAAAACAAACAGATTGGGTGCTTTTTGGGACTGGCCTGTACAAGGGTACTTCAAGAAGTTGTCGGTTTCACCAGAAAAAGTCAGAACAAAAACTGTTCTTGCAATTCTTTTCAAAACAATCTTCTGTAGCTTTAATGCACCGAGTCCACCGATGTTCAAGCTTCACCGTCCTTTAGCCAAATAAGGTTGCATCTTGAGCCTCCAGGTACTCCTCAACATGCATGCATGACCTCATCATCACTCTGGAAACGGCGACCATGCAGGTGAAATTTCCGTTTGGGAAACAGAAGTCAGGCGGGGCAGGTTTGGTGAGTAACAGTTCAAAGCCACATCTGGCTGCTTCTGCCACTTGCGTTGTGTGGACGGCTGCCGGAAGCACCAGCAGAAACACCAAAGCTTCCTCTTCTTTTTGCTTTGCTTGCTTCAAACATTTGAGTTTCCGCAGAAAGCCTCAAAATGGGAGTTGAGTCGCTTGTTTCCCAGTGAGGCAGAGGACTTTTTAGAGTGAAAGTCTTGTTCCTTGAAAGGTAGGTGTCTTCTTCTTTTTTTCATGTTTCCAGAAAGGTCTGCAAGGTGGATCAGTTAGCATCGGCGCCTCGCAGCTAGAAGGTCCCCGGTGAGGACACAAATGCGTGGAGTCTCCATGTTCTCCCCGTGCAGCGTGGGTTCTCTC
>NW_007581182.1:0-1268 GCF_000690725.1 Stegastes partitus | reverse complement strand
CATGCATTTGTGCAACCTGATATTTAAGTTGCACCACATCGAGGTTCTGGATGATGTGAAATATTCTGCAGCAGCAAAACTGAGAATTAACTCTGCAGCATCTTTCAACTCAACATGGAGTTTTAGCATCTTGTTTTGGTTTGCTGGCTTGCAGCTTTACAGCATTGGTTCTCTCTTACTGCTTTCATCAACAGGCAGCAAAATAAAAATCCATGATAAACAATTGTAGTGTCAGCTAGCTGCCCAGCACAACAGACTCACAAAGTTAGTGACTAGCTGCTGAACTTGGCAGTGGCACCAACTGACAAAAATGGGAAAACATGGCTCATAATTTGTGGTTTGGTGATAATATTGTGGAGCGAGCAATGACAGGGGATTTTTTTGACCATAGTAATCTGTTGCAAATTGAATGTGGTTCCAGTGTTTTTCTAAATCAACTCCTTTTTTTTGTATTGTTGCAGTCGTTGCTGATTTTTCCCAATAAAATATCCTCGTAACTGAATTCTCCAAGGAGGTCTATGTGTTCTGTTGGAGTCAGGAGGGCTGAGCAAGTCTGAAGTAGTCGTCGGTTTGTGGTGGGTTTTTTTTCTTTTGGTTTGAAATTCGTGCAGAATTAGTCTTGCAGATGAATTTGCGTCTAACTTCAATCTGACTGTTAATTAGAGTTGTATTTAAAGTCAGGTTTGTGAAACTGGCCTGAGGGGTTGGCTGAGAACAAATCAGAGCCTACATGAGAGTGATTATTGGACTTTTTTTTTGCCTGCTGTCCTGAAAATAACTCCAGATTAACCATCTGAGGCCCAGGCAAGTTTGAAAGGTGTGTCATCTTTCATAAAATGTGTAATTTGGTGGACATTTTAGGCAGAAATGGTAAAAAATAGAAAGACAATCCTGTTTGTTTCAACTTTTCTGGTCCATGCATTACATATCTGTGACTTATCATGTACATGGCATTTCATTAAAATCATTTTATTCCATGTGTTTTAAGAATTTGCCCTCCAAAACACTCTAACAAGACTTAATCAAAAACAAAATTCTGTGCAACTGTGAAGCCTTTAGGTACTCAGTTACAACCAACAGTTGCAGGGACTTTTCAGCTGAACTGCAGGCAGTGTTTACAACGAGCAGAGACAAGTATGGAAATAGATTAAATGTAGATAGATATCAAACATACAGACTACAAGTTTTTTTTTTCTGATGTCAAAACAAAACAGCAAAGATATTTAACTTTTTTCTTTTTGGGGGGTGGATTTATGGCAGTTCTCTCC
>NW_007581181.1:0-1270 GCF_000690725.1 Stegastes partitus | reverse complement strand
TCCTCGGTTGGAGTGGAAATGGAGACCTGCTAAAGAGTTGGGAAAAGGATTCTGTGGCAAAGTGTTGACCGGAGCATTGCGCCTCTGGCACCTGGGTGAAGCATGGATGTACCAGGCTGTCTTTCTTTCTCTTTGTCATCGTGAAGCCGTTTGTCTGAGCATCAGGACAATTAAAGCATGTAGGTCAGCAGGTAGGTCGAGGGGGGCTATTTGATCCTTTAGGCTTGAGGACAGATGGTGCAGGAAAACACTAAACAGCACCAATTAATTCCAACCACTGCCTGCAGCTCAAGTCCAGAATTCAATGTCCATTGCCCACGCTTCAGCTCAACTGGAGAGGCGGGAGATTATGTAGGCAATCTTAGCTTGGCCGGTTGGGTGGGCAAAGGCCTGTACCTTGAAGTGGAGTTCATACTGAGTGAAGAACGACCTGCAGTCTCTCAATTCACCATAGAACTTCTCGGGGCTGAAAAGACAAGGAGCAGGCATAGTGGTGCTTGCAGAGGTGAAGAGGGAAGGTTGAGAAATTTTGCATCAGAAAATTTTGTTCTCCCCGACATGGAAAAGGTTTTTCCTGTCACTCTCCCATGCGTTGAAGTTCCAGCTGCACGTCAGTAAGTTGCTCCTCCTGGAAGAGAATATGGTGTCCCCAGGCTCCTAAGGCAGCATGAACAGGGTCCAAGTTGGCTGAATCCATCCTTGACCAGTTCATACTATCACACAGACATGACCAGGTGTAGAACCCAACGATGCACAACTTGCCACTGGAGTAAAAGTCCAAACAATTTATTGTTCACTGAAGCACAATAATCAGGCAGAGTTATTCAAGACACACAGGCAAAATCATTGGTTAAAAGAGGCAGGGTCAAAATACATGCACAAAGATAAGGTGTCAGGGGTCAGAAATTCAGGTTTGGACCCAGGTGCAGACAACACAGCAGGCAGGGACAGATTGAAAGTAAAAACAAGATTTGATTTAATATAAATAATAATGACATAAGGTAGGGAACATGAGGAAGGGGGTGAGCATATCTACCGTGGAATAGGGGAGACAGTGACTTAGCAGGTGATCACACAGGCAAGACACCGTATGGACACAAACCGGAAGTTGGAAAAATAAAACACAAAGAAATGAAAGCATGACCTAAGCGAGGGGGCTAAATGTGACAAAAGTACGAAATCATGTAAAATTAACCTACATTTATATCTTATTGAGTACTTTGGAGATCCATATTTATCAACTGCAAAGTGATTTTATCTGTGCTTCCAA
>NW_007581180.1:0-1272 GCF_000690725.1 Stegastes partitus | reverse complement strand
AAGTCATACGTCGCTCCACTTTCATGCATAATTCTCGTCAATTAGCTCAAACAGCTTCAACAATATATTTTTATTTTAAGATAATAGAAGAAGTGTTGTTGCTCGATAGGAGCTTAAAAGAGCAGAGATAAGTTTGTCCTGAGGAGATGTGCACGTTGGTTAATCTGAGTTTGAGTCAAAAATGAATCAGTTGTATTGAATTATTAGATTAAATGAATAATGATGTCTTATTACAGGTGTAGTTACTATGTTATTACAGTGTTATTGCACACACCCTAAATAACACCTGATGTTATATTACATTAACTACAGGATCATTTAGTCATGGTTAAGTTTAAGTTGGATGTTTTCTGAGAGGTTTTCTGATCCTCTCCACAACTACACAGTCACCATGTAGCTGCAGCTTTCCCCCCTTTGCTTGAAAATGTTCATATTTTTCTAATATTTAAATCATCTAGGTGATATTAAGGGACATTACATGTTTTTAATCTTGTCCAAGTAGCAGCTCGTGTCATAGACGCTCACCATCTTCCCCCTTATTGTGGATATTTCACCGTAAATGTTGCAGACGGAAAAGTTTCTACCAGAAGAACTACGAGGCTGAAACGCAGCCTTCATGAGAAGCATCACAGCCTGTAGCTTCTGAAAACATGCGGCTCAAACACAACGTCAGCTCAAAAGCGTCCGACCTGAGCTTAAACCGTCGGACGCTCAGGCCGCGGTGGAACTTCCTGCCGTTAATTCGAAGCAGCTCAGGCTGGTTTTCAAGATCAATACCGACGCTCGAGAGTTAAAAATACAGCAGTGGTATCAAAACACACATCTGGCTGCTGCTGCTGTCATGAAGCTGAAGTCAGTCGGACGTTTCTCTCGTTGCAGTTTTGGAACCATTAACAGATTTTTTTTATTATTTTGTTCCAGTGATGCAACTCTGTGAAATGTTTTTAGCGCTGAAGCTTTTTTTTCTGAGCAGATGAGACGCTGTCCGCGCACTCGGAGATCTATAAAAACATGTCAGGGTGATTTATTTACAGCACGTGGAGAGGAAGGAGGCAGGAAGGAGGCTCGGTGTAGACGCGAGCTGTGGTTTCTACCTCAGCTCACGTAAACCTGAAGCTGGATTCCCCCACGGCGGTCCGAACGCTGTTTCAGAGGCTCTGAAACCTTCAGATTATGGAACCAAAACAAAACCGAGCGACTTTTATTCACTCTGATACTAAAAACTGACGCATTTGTACGTCAAGTTAAGATCAGAGCTCTTTTTTTTAGATT
>NW_007581179.1:0-1275 GCF_000690725.1 Stegastes partitus | reverse complement strand
AAGTCAATAAAAGAACAGAAATCTGTCTGTAACATGCAGTCTGCCACACACATGGACCGTCACTCCCCTCCTCTCAGTGAGCAGAGCGCGAACTGCATTTTTTATCACAAAATGAAAATAAATTAAATAAAATATATAAAAAGTTCATGCATTTTCCTGCATATGAATTCCAAACATAAGGTACAACCATTGTAAATGCATCATGTAATCAATGAACAAGAAAATACATACCTGTACAAGTCAATAAAAGAACAGAAATCTGTCTGTAACATGCAGTCTGCCACACACATGGACCGTCACTCCCCTGTTAGCATAAACACACAGAAAGTGCTGTAGCGCTTGGAAGCACGCAGGGCTAAAACTTATAAAAAGTGCGTTTACAAAGTTCATATTTGGATGGCACAGCTGCTGCATGTTCATAGTCTTAAGACTAACATTTATAACGTCATACTGCTTCGTTTCTATTGTTTATAATGCAAAATAAATGTAAAATCACAACCCGAAAAATGCTGCCTACCTCCTCTCAGTGAGCAGAGCGCGAACTGAGAGAGGCGCTGCACTGACGTCATAAAACCCCGACTTCTTAAAGTGACAGTACAGGTATTAACATTTCAGTATGAACAAGTAACAAAACACAGCATAATGTGACCAAAACAAGGATTCCTTCATATTTATCAGGATTTGGTGATGTTTCAATATAAACTAAAGATATAATTTTAACCTGGTTACATACACCCCTCCTGAAACTCACCAACATCCTGATATAATGACATTCTGTAAGAATTGCAGATCACTGTACTGACACAATCTGGCACAAGTGAAAAGAAAGACCTAGTCCACATATACAACTCAAAAGTTACCTCACGTACAAGGTTCAGGGAATAAAAAGGGTGATCAGGCCTCTGAATTCCCCTAGCTCAATGTGACGCCTAATACGCCACACACACCTGGCCCAAGAAAATATGTCCTATAGACATCTGCACATACAATGAAGTCGAAACCCAGGCCCACATGAAACATGTCCCATAAGCACCTTCAATATGTATCAAAGCCTAACTATCACAATCAGGAAGAACAGATTGAGAACGAAATAAGATATTCGGGCCCTTAAGAAGTGGTTTCTGAACCATAGATTCAATTAATCTGGTCACTGATTTCACCAAGCGTCCCGCACGTGTCCTAACATGTCCATCAACCTCAGTGTGTGTGTTTGGGCTGGTGTGAACTGAGGAGTTAGTGTGTGTTGCAGGCAAGTTTGGTGGACTGTCCACAATG
>NW_007581178.1:0-1278 GCF_000690725.1 Stegastes partitus | reverse complement strand
GTGGGGTCTGTTGGGGTGAAGTCACTTTAGAACTCGGGTTCACGGCCATCGTGATGTTTTGCGGAACAACAGAAAATAGACTTCAGTAGGTAATTCGGCTGCTTGAAGAATGACTTTTTGCCTTCAACCTCAAACAGTTTGAGTGTTTTTCTTTTGTTCCTGTCACACTTTTACTCAGTTTTTACTTCAATATAAAGCAATGCAGCTGTGTGGAAACAGCACAACCATGAGCAGAAGGAGAGAGAATTCAAAACTGTCCTTTGTATACCATTACAAAGTTTTCATGCCATAAAAAAAAATATAAATACAAGTTGAATTTGTTTGATTATTTATTTAAAACAAGTTTAAACAAACACCACAAGATGTTACCAGCACTGAAAATGATGAGTCTTGTTATGGCCCCTGGTGTTTGTGCCGTCTTGTGTTGTGGTGGATCCCTTATGGCCTCTGTATAGGGAGAGGAGTGGCATGAACTCTGGTCGAGCTGGTGCTGGGGAACCTGCTCCAGAACACCAGCTGCCAGCCATTGCAGCTGATTAGCCTGGAGAAAACCAAACCTGCACTCCAGCCTTTGTTCTCCCCGCCCCTGCCGCTCCTGATTGGACCACCACCCAGTTCCCTCTACCCTCAGCCAATCCAACTGCAGCAATCAACACACTTGGACTATAAATCTACAGCTGACAGTATAATTTGATCAGGCACATCTCACAGTGTTCAGAAGACATGTTCACAGCTGTTCGCTCAAGGCATAAGTGTGGCAGTGTTGTGTACAAAACCTGTGGTTTCTATTTTAACTAGACTGGTGTAAAGGCCACTGATAGTGGGGCGTCTTACTCCTGTGGTGGACGCTGGGCAGCCTCTGTGTGGGGAGATGGTTTTTGAAGACTGGAGCTGATTACAGCTGGCTGGAGACTGAGCTCCAGATCCCACCTGGCAGACATCAGGGATGATTGGCCTGGAGCTCCAGACCTGCTCTCAGCCCTTGTTCTTCCCGCCTTCCATCACATCTGATTGGTCCACAACCCAGATCCCTCCTCTAAGATCCCAGCAATCACCACACCTGGTTATGAAACCTCAACCAAACTCTCAGTCGGGATGGCTGGGATTTAATGTGAACAGTTCACCCTGGTGCCTCTTGTCTTTATGTTTTATGTTCAAATGTAACTTCTGTTGGCAGCTGCTAGCTTAGTGTCGGAGTTGCCCAAGTCTTAGTGAAGACTCTCGCTTCAGTTAGCAGCTGTTCAACTTTGTGAAGAGGTTACTCTTCTTTTGTGGTTT
>NW_007581177.1:0-1278 GCF_000690725.1 Stegastes partitus | reverse complement strand
ACTGCATAGCTGTCAAATTCAGGCCAAATCAGACCTGCAGTGTAATTATATGTGGCCCCCAAGATAACATCAAATGCCGATTAGAGCTGGCACACCAGTGTATGGCGCGTGCACCGCTAATACTACACATCCCAGAATGCTCTGCGAGTGTGTTGGCGCGTTAATGAAGCGTCCCGTCATTCATTAGCAACCTCATGTCACCAGTCACCTCAGAAACATTTAGGCCTCCCCTCACAACAAAAAAAGAAAGATAGAAAGCAGGAGCCTTCAAGTAGCCAAAGCTTTGGTAGAGAGTTTTGGGGTTTTTGCAAACTTTTCATTTTCTCTTTTCCATTAAATGCTTTTTTTTTTTTGGTTGTTTTGTTGTTTGCCTGTGAAAAAAGGTTTCCATTGAAAAACGAAGTTTTTCATTATGGAGGAAAAGGAAATATGCACAATTGTAGTCAATTTTTCAATAAATATCAAGTCTGGCCCGCGGCTCAGCCCTAGTTTTTTATTTTGGCTCGCTGTGTATTTGAGTTTCACAGCCATGGTCGACTGGAAAACTCTGCTTGGAGGATAAATTTACTTGTGACAAGGTGCAGTCAAGAAGACTGCATTACAAAAAGCAAAAACTGTCCTTGTGCAGCGATGCTCTGCTCCCAGTGCTCCTGCCACATCTGGAACGTTCTCTAGATGTTTAAATTTGAGGTTCATGGAATTCTAGAAATGCTGTAAACATGGCAGGAGCGCTGAGAGCTGTGCCTCGCTGCACAAAAAGACCCAGTTCTTTCTCTTTATAGGTGCTGTGTCTGTATGTTTTGGTCACATTTTGTTTATCTTTTTTTAAAATATACATATTAATCAGCTGTTTACTTGAAGCACTTTCTGCTGCACCGCTTTGGTCTGTGGACATCAACAGTTTGTTTACGTGTGAAACAATCTGCATGTTAACCAAAACTAAGGTTCTACATCACAAAAACAGGAGTCTCAACTACTGGCAGTTTATAGGCTACGTTTTCTGCATCTATTTTTACTACAACAGAGTGAACCACATGGACGTTTGGGGCCATGTAAAGTATTTCTAAAGTTGCTTTCTTTATCCTCAATATACGTTAATGAAACACTGTGTCTTCAACTTCCTGAAGATAGATACCACACATCGTTCTTAACTTAAACATTAAACCATGATTATGTGTTGTCCACATGAGAAGTTATTAAGCATTAAACACAGAGGAGTAAGATCAGGCCTGAAACAGCTGTTTAAAAATACCTTTGTTAAGCTGCAGTGTTGACTAA
>NW_007581176.1:1646-2098 GCF_000690725.1 Stegastes partitus | reverse complement strand
AAAAACCTGCTGTGAGATCATCAAAAGTAATCGTCTCATAGAAATACAGAATTTTTCCATCATCAAAATATAACGTCTGGCTTTAACTTTACATTACGTGTGTTTATTTTGACTTTTAATGTTTAATAAAAGTGTAAAAACAATGAAATTAAGGATAAATATGGTTAAATTGCTTCTTAAATTGGTTTTAAATTGCAAGAATCTGCAGTTTATGTGAAATATCGATTGTTGTATGACCTTTACTTGTAATGTCACATAAAAGAAACTTGAATATTTGACAGATCTTTGATGTTAAAGTTCCTCCACCTCCTGAAAACAATCACCACTAGCCATGTAGCTCTGACTACAAATACATCCATAAACTGGTGTATTATTACCTTCTACACATGGCTTTACATTAAACCTGACTCATAGTGGATATATCTGCTGCCACAGGACTAAAAGCCCTCCTG
>NW_007581176.1:0-826 GCF_000690725.1 Stegastes partitus | reverse complement strand
GGAAACTAAACTAAAAATGATGGGGAGAAAAAAAACTATAAACAAAATAATAGTAGTTTCTAGCATTAACTATACATAAATATAGTAGTTTTTAGCCGCAATTACACGTAATGTGTATTTTCTGTGGCATTTTTAAGTTTAATAAAAGATATTTAGATGTGCAAAAACAATGAAATTACCAATAAATATGATCAAATAATGTTCTAATTTAAGTAATCAGGCTTAACGCTGCAGAAAATTACCAATATTCTGTGTTTTTATTGTAGAATTTTAGGTTTAATTAGTCATTCAAGTTGCATAAATCTACTGTTGACTTAATATAGTGTAGTTTGAGCTTTTATACGTAACTCTACATAACGTCTTGTATTTGTAGATATAAAATTTCACATATATTTGACAGACCTTTAGTGTTTAAGCACATCCATTTATAAAATTAATGAATTTACCACAGTGAAAGCAATATTTATAATTAAAATGACAACAATAAACAGTTAATTTAATCCTAAATGAAGTTGAAAATTAGTTTTTATGCACTGCATTATGAAAAAAAGGAATAGAGGAGTAAATTCAGTCTGTTTTTGTAGTTTTGTTGATATTTTTGTGTAGTTGTAAAATAAAACTAAAAGCCACATACACTATTTTAGCAGGTTAATCCAATGTCTATAATAGAGTTTTTAAATAATTTTACATGCATTTATAAACTACTCGTGCACTAATTTGTCACGTGCACGCTCGTCATAAATTCCCGCGCTCACGTGGAACTTCATCTCGGCGTAGTAGTCGTCGTTGTCCACGCTGAAGATCTTGTAGTCGGACAGGATGTGGA
>NW_007581175.1:0-1086 GCF_000690725.1 Stegastes partitus | reverse complement strand
TGATGTGCTTTACGTCAGTCTGATGTGCTTTACGGCAGTCTGATGTGCTTTACGTCAGTCTGATGTGCTTTACGTCAGTCTGTGGTGTTTTACGTCAGTTTGTGGTGCTTTACGTCAGTCTGTGGTGTTTTACGTCAGTTTGTGGTGCTTTACGTCAGTCTGTGGTGTTTTACGTCAGTCTGATGTGCTTTTCGTCAGTCTGTGGTGCTTTACGTCAGTCTGATGTGCTTTACATCAGTCGGATGTGCTTTACAGCAGTCTGATGCCTTTACGTCAGTCTGCGGTGCTTTACGTCAGTCTGAGGTGCTTTACGTCAGTCTGATGTGCTTTACGGCAGTCTGATGTGCTTTACGTCAGTCTGATGTGCTTTACGGCAGTCTGATATGCTTCACGGCAGTCTGAGGTGCTTTACATCAGTCTGAGGTGCTTTACATCAGTGTGATGTGCTTTACGACAGTCTGATGTGCTTTACCTCAGTCTGTGGTGCTTTACGGCAGTCTGCGGTGCTTTACGTCAGTCTGTGGTGCTTTACGTCAATCTGAGGTGCTTTACGTCAGTCTGTGGTGCTTTACGTCAGTCGGATGTGCTTTACGTCAGTCTGTGGCACTTTACGTCAGTCTGTGGTGCTTTACGTCAGTTTGTGGTGCTTTACGGCAGTCTGTGGTGCTTTACGTCAGTCTGCGGTGCTTTATGTCAGTCTGATGTGCTTTACGGCAGTCTAAGGTGCTTTCTGTCAGTCTGATGTGCTTTAAGACAATCTGATGTGCTTTTCGTCAGTCTGTGGTGCTTTACGTCAGTCTGAGGGGCTTTACGTCAGTCTGTGGTGCTTTACGTCAGTCTGTGGTGTTTTACATCAGTCTGAGGTGCTTTACATCAGTCGGATGTGCTTTACGGCAGTCTGATGCGCTTTACGTCAGTCTGTGGTGTTTTACGTCAGTCTGATGTGCTTTACATCAGTCGGACGTGCTTTACGGCAGTCTGATTCGCTTTACGTCAGTCTGCGGTGCTTTACATCAGTCTGAGGTGCTTTACGTCAGTCTGAGGGGCTTTACGTCAGTCTGTGGTGCTTTACGTCAGTCTGTGGTG
>NW_007581174.1:5415-5724 GCF_000690725.1 Stegastes partitus | reverse complement strand
TGACCACAAAAAGCAGTAAATAGAACAGATGTAAAGCACATGATGGATGTAAAGCATGTTTTTCTACCACCATCATCATCATTCTTTCATGTGACGCTGCTGTGGTGGCGTTCAGTGAGTCTCCAGATGTGACACTAGGTGGCAGCTGGTCGACACGACTGAGCATCACAGAGCGACAGCAAAGAGTCAGTTTGGCTCGCTGAGAGTCTGATGACACACCAGGAAAAACAGCAGCGTTGTTGGTTTAAAGCACAGTTTGGGATTTATTATGAATTTATGTTGCCCAGGTTTTTAAAAAATGCACATAAA
>NW_007581174.1:0-974 GCF_000690725.1 Stegastes partitus | reverse complement strand
AAATTCTTAATGTATCACAATTTTCTTTCAGATGGCAAACATCTGTAAAAAACATTTTTGATTTTTTTTTACTGATTTAAATACAATAAAACTGGTGTATTTTAACAGTTTAACCAACTATTTTACAAAGTATTATTTTACATTTTAACTGTTCAAAAAACTAAAAAAAAAACTTAAACTAAAACTGGCTTTAAATCTGTATTTTTTTTACAAATAATAATTCGTTGTTGTACAATGTCTGACCAAAGAATTACTTTTTATTTATTTAATTTTTTTATTTAATGTATTTTATGTATTTAAATTAGAAAAAAAAACATTAAAAAAACCCTCGTAATAATATCCTGTAAAATTACAGATAAAAATGATATATGTATAAATTGTAAAAAAAAAAAAAACACTATAAATTATTAATAAAGATTACTATTTTACAGATATTTGCTGTAATTTCAAACTAACTTCTGTATTTTGAAGACTGAAAATAGTAAAATCATTTTTAACCATTATTTATAGAGATTTTGTCTTGTTTTGTTAAATCAAAAAAAAATTGTAAAATCCCAGACCAGACATTAAATTACATATTACCTCAAAAATATCAGGCCAAAACAGTAAATCATGTCCACATCTAAAAATATGTTGTTGTTTTTTTTTTTTAAATAATTTGTTCTCTAACAACATTTGACTGTCAAATTACGCAATTTTATTGTATTTAAATCCATTACAAAATATCCATATTTTCCAGATATTTGCTGTTATTTCAAAAGAAATGTGTGTTTTAGGGATTGAAAAGTGGTAAATAATGTTTTGTTTTGTTTGACTACAGATAATAACCAGTAACACAATGTGACAGCAGGCTGAACAAGACTAGTGTTCGGTTTGGATCCTTCATGTACTTTAAAGGCCTGAAACTCTGAAAACATTCACAGCATGAAGGTAGGATTTTATGCTGCTTCATTAAATGTATTGAAGTTATCATA
>NW_007581173.1:0-1286 GCF_000690725.1 Stegastes partitus | reverse complement strand
CCTGCAGTCGGAGTGGGAGGTTGGGTTGTTGGGGTAGTAGTTGTAGTGGTTGGTCCTGCAGTTGGAGTAGGAGGTTGGGTTGTTGGGGTAGTAGTTGTAGTGGTTGGTCCTGCAGTTGGAGTAGTAGGTTGGGTTGTTGTGGTGGTAGTTATTGTAGTGGTCGGGCCTGCAGTTGTAGTCGGAGGTTGGGTTGTTGGAGTTGTAGTTGTTGTTGGTGATCCTGCAGTTGTTGGGGTTGTACTTGTTATGGTTGTGGTTGGGCTGGCCGTTGTCGTAGGAGGTTGGGTTGTTTGGGTTGTAACTGTTGTGGTTGTGGTTCTGCCTGACGTTGCGGTGGTTGTGGTTGGTACAGGAGAGCATGATTCATTTCCATGTATCACTGTTGCATTAATGCAGATTGCATAGTAACACATTCCCAAGTTGTCAGTCACATTGTAAATAACTTCCATTTCATCATATACAGTCCCGTTGTATATACAATTGGGGCATATGTCCACACATGTCTGGTTCTTCTCATCAAATATAGGTTTATCTTCTGGGCATACAGGGTAACAGCCTGTAAACATCATATTGGAAAACATCATGTTACATTTTTTGACAGGCAAAAGTATCTGATGAAATGTGAGACAACAGGTAATAAGTTAAACTCTTACCTTCTAGATTGGGGATTGGATTGCTACAAATTCCTTGTGGATTCAAACATGTCTTGTAGCAAGGTGTGTGGCAAGGGTTGTAGTGCCACTTGCAATCATCTGGGCTGTTGTAGTAATCACAAAAGACAGCTACGAAGAATTGATAAAAGCTATGTTATATATTTAGATTGTTATTTTATAGAAAATATTGATTCAAACCACTAATTTTCTCTGTATAATTCTAATTCTCCAACCCCACTTGATATGTTCTCACAGTAAATCTTTATTAGACCTAAGGGCTGAACATTTAAGCATAGCTATATTTGGGAATTTACAACTTACTCCACAATACAGAAAACAGAAATAATGATAGAGGAAAATTAAGCCAATACAATTAAAAGACAATATTGAGGAGATATATTCAGCTTTTTGCATGATTAAATTGCTCTATAAAAACTCTAAGAGCAAATAATCATGCAAAAATATTTTACAAATGGCATTATATCCACAAATGCATTGATGCACACACAGTCTCTGTGATATATACATATACATATACATATTCATATACATATAATATATAAAACAAATTAACCAATCAGAATATTAAATGTTGTATGTGAAGAATAGAATAGTCAGCCATACTTAAATGCA
>NW_007581172.1:1541-2209 GCF_000690725.1 Stegastes partitus | reverse complement strand
CTTTTTTAAAGTTTTGCACAAAATCTTTCAAGCAATTGGATCTAAACAGCAAGGTCTAAGTATGTGCATATTTTTACCTCAATAATTTATTTACAGAGAAACGAAACACGGGCCGAGTACAGCACCTCCAATAAATACAGAAAGCTTGTTTGATCTGCTTGGTTCAACATTCCTATTTTAGGCTTCTTTAACAGGGCATGAACAACATTTTACTTCAGACACCCATAAAAATAATTGCATAGGCTTTAATTTCTAAACTGGTATCATCCACAACCTCCACTCTAGCTTTAAAGAATTTGATTTCCTGGGTGCCCCTATAGCTCATCTGGTTGAGCGGGCGACCCATGAATAGGGGCTGAAGTTCCCCAACATAGCAGTTGTAAGTTCGACACAGTTTGCTGCAGGAATCGCCTACAATATTTTCCCCAGGCCATGCTTTATGCACATCCAACAGGACGGCTTCTGCACAGAGAGAAACAAAATTAGCTCCATCTGCAATATTGATGAAGAGGCTGTTCAAAAGCACAGTCTGAGGAAACACACAAACACAATGTTGCTTGAAACGGGCAGACAACAGAACTATATTGTCCAGTTCAATGGGAATCTAATGAAGGAGAAAAAGCTTTCTGCTGAGCTACATGTAAAGAGTTTTAGCTCGTACTCTTAGA
>NW_007581172.1:0-619 GCF_000690725.1 Stegastes partitus | reverse complement strand
TTGCAGTGATCTATCTGTGGATTCATCACAGTGCATGTATGAAAACATACTTTAACGCTGATCTGTCTTTTATGTGGAGTTGTGGATGACATGATGAACAACATGACTTTTGCATAAACATCTCATCCAGGTAAAATAAGACATTTTCATCAAAGCTCGATCCAAATCATATCAACAAAGGTTCAGAGAGTCTGTGGTGGGGAAACCTGTCAGATATAATACAGCTGAAAAACATCTGTTGTCATCATCAGTCTAACTGACAGACATCAAATTGTTTTGACATGAACACACAGAGACAGATCAGTCATTGAAACTGAACTTGCCTCATTTTCTGTGTAAGAAAATTCAATCTGTTGCAGCTATATTTCTGTCTTTTGAAAGGGGATTGCATTGCTCTCGGGCATGCTGCTGGGAACAGTATCCAAGCTTCAAGCCTTTCGGTGGGGGTTTTCCCGGGCAGTGTTTGACTGACAGTTGCTTCTATATTGCTCTGTCAGCTTCTTTGTTACAATTCTGACTGGAACACATCAGAACCCTGCAGCCTACAGTTGGTACCAGACGTGTTTTTTAGTGCATATGTATCCTTTCCAGCATGAAGGACCCATCATTGTACTTGTCA
>NW_007581171.1:0-1288 GCF_000690725.1 Stegastes partitus | reverse complement strand
CTGTTTTGTGATATGAAAACAATGACAGGTGATCAATTTCTGCATAAAAAAATTTGTTTACTTTTGATACTTTAAGTACGTTTTGTTGATATTCCTTTTGCACTTTTACAGAACTGTGCTGTTTGTAGGTGAAAAGTAAAATGAGGAGCTTTGTAGTGATTTTTATCGTATTGTTACTACATAGAAGACAGGAGTGATGCTCCGGCCAAGAGGGACTGAAAAATGGAAAACCTGACCAATGAAGCATGTTTTATTTCACTAAACAAAATTATATGTTATCCAACACAACAGGAAGTGAGACGGGACAGGTAGAAACCAGGAAGTGAGATGAGACAGGTAGAAACCAGGAAGTGAGATGGGACAGGTAGAAACCAGGAAGTGAGACGGGACAGGTAGAAACCAAGAAGTGAGACATTACAGGTATTAACCAGGAAGTGAGAGATTACAGGTATTAACCAGGAAGTGAGACGGGACCGGTTAAACTCTGAACCTTGTGTCTCTCACCTGATCTGAGTGAAAAGCTCTGTGATTGGCTGAAATCTCCAATGAAAGACTTGAAAACTGAGCCAAGAGAAGGTTCAGAAGTCTAGTTTCCTCTTAAACCATTTTAATTACAGAATGCTGATGGGTTATGATTAATTTCTTTCTTTTTTTTTCCTGCTTTTTTGCTCACAACGTCTTGCCTACTCTGACTTTAATCATGAATTCTGGCTGCGGCTCATAATTGTTTCGTCATGTGCAGATTACCTTCTGGATGACTCAGTTAATAATTCAGTTTATGGAATGAGTGAATCTAGTGGTGCAGTGTTCAGTTTCCTCCTCCACAGTCTGCAGACATGCATGGAGGGTTAATTGGTGATTCTGAATCGGCTCTAGGTGAGTGTGGAGCCTCCGATTTGTTTCTCGCTGTCGGTCCTGTGATGGACTGAAACCTGTCCAGGGTTTACTCCTCCTCCTCCTCCTCCTCCTCCTCCCATGGCAGCTCCAGCTCCCCGTGACCCTCTGAAGGAGGCCAGTTAATGGATGGATGGTGGAAAATAACAACTTCCCAAAGTCCACAGTGATGCCCTCAAATTGCTTGTTTTATCCAATCAATGTCCAGATACAGAAAAAAAAAAAATCTTTACAATCATTGCAGAGAGCATTCAGCAACGGGTTGGTTGGGTTTCTCTGGAGAAGTCTTCACATTCCAATGTAAAGTTTCTTAAAATCACATCCAATAGTGTTCGGAGTTTACTTGTTTGTCATTTGGGACCCAAAACTTAAGTAAAAAGCCAACATACAGACC
>NW_007581170.1:0-1289 GCF_000690725.1 Stegastes partitus | reverse complement strand
ATGGACGCCAAATCCAAGCAGAAGTAGTCTGCGGAGGAGACCAAGTGCTTCCTGGTGCTTCCTGGCACTGTGGTCTTCAACTGAAATCCAAAATAGGTTCAAGAGAACCTCTTGGACCAAGCCTGTGTTTGAAAATCCAACGAGAGATGGCTGCAACCCGGTATGACCAACTCCTCAATAAAGTCAAGAAACTGAAAAAAAAACTACAGGGACCAAAAACGGCTACATATGAGGTGATGTACTGACGATTTATGGTGACACAATGGCTCTAAGTTGGCTCCTTAGCAATGGAAATGCAAACAGGTCCTTAGGAAGTGTGACATTTGAACCAACTAAGCGCTGGCACCAGGTTCTCAAAATTGGTGCACCAATTCTTTGCTGGTCCAGAGCTCAGAACCGAGTTCGCCAGGTGGCTGGAGGGCGGGGTTATCATGACCAATGAGACCTGTGGAAACACAGAACCGCCATTTTTAAAACAACAGCCAAGCAAGTAGCTACATTTTTGAAAAACTAAATAGGTAAATAGGACGCCAAATCCAAGCAGAAGTAGTCTGAGGAGGAGACCAAGTGCTTCCTGGTGCTTCCTGGTGCTGTGGTCTTCAACTGAAATCCAAAATAGGTTCAAGAGAACCTCTTGGACCAAACCTGTGTTTGAAAATCCAGCGAGAAATGGCTGCAGCCCGGTATGACCAACTCCTCAATAAACTCAAGAAACTGAATAAAAGACTACAGGGACCAGAAACGGCTTCGTATGCAGTGATGTACTGACGATTTATGGTGACACAATGGCTCTAAGTTGGCGCCGTACCAATGGAAAAGCAAACAGGTCCTTAGGAGGTGCGAGATTTGAACCAACTCAGCGCTGGCACCAGGTTCTCAAAACTGGTGCACCAACTCTTTGCTGGTCCAGAGCTCAATCAGAGTACGCCAGGGGGCTGGAGGGCGGGGTTATCGTGACCAACAAGACCTGTGGAAACACAGAACCGCCATTTTTAAAACAGCCAAGCAAGTAGCTACATTTTTGAAAAACTAAATAGGTAAATATGGACACCAAATCCAAGCAGAAGTAGTCTGAGGAGGAGACCAAGTGCTTCCTGGTGCTTCCTGGCACTGTAGTCTTCAACTGAAATCCAAAATAAGTTAGAGGGAACCTCGGGGACCAGGCCTGTGTTCGAAAAAAATCCAGCTGAGTGTACAAGTGGACCCTCAACCAACTCCTCAATGAACTCAAAAAGGACTACATGGACCAGAAACGGCTTCGTTTGCAGTGACGTACTGATGTTTGATAG
>NW_007581169.1:0-1293 GCF_000690725.1 Stegastes partitus | reverse complement strand
CCGGGTGTCCTAACCGGGACACAAACCTTGTAGCTGTGAGGCCATGATGCTAACCACTGCTCCACTGTGTAGCCCAAGTTATTACTTAGTGTGTAGAAGATCACTGAACAAACATTAAACAGTATTTCCAGTTTTTTAACACATGCCAAAGTCACACAACCTGGTGATTCTGGATTTCCATGATTGTCTGATCTGCCTAATCTAAAATGCACATCCTACTAACCAGCATGCTCGTGTGTATCTAAGCCTGTTACTTCTTATTACTCTGTGCAACAGTTTATTAAAAACACTCCAGTGAGTCACGCTGCTGCACTGGCTCACATGTTCCTTCATTTCCATGGACACACACACTGTAGTTTATTTTAAGTGAACCCGCCACACATCGTGCCTCGGCCACAAATATTCACCAGAGCACTGAATGTGGATCATTTCACTATGGAAAATAAAAGAGCTGCTGCCTGCTCTGCTGCAACATCAGCATGTCTGTGTTTGCTCGTAGTAGCTCGTAGGCATCGTATTTAAAAGTAGTTTTGGAAATTTTGATGACAAGAGGTTTCTGAATCTCCATTTTTTTCAGCATTGCAACACAAAAAAATGTCCTAAACTCTTCATAACATTGAAGAACGTAAAGGGTTCTACAGATGGAAGCCATCAACTGAAGGCTGAGGAGTAGAGAGTGTATATAATCTCCTGTGCTGAGATGTTTACAGTGTGGAGGCCTTCAGATGAGCACATACAGTCACAGGAGTTTTTCAGCAGGAGGTAAACGGTTGATCCTCTGCCAGGTGGAGCCATATGAGCTTCTAACCCACTGAACAATTTAACATCTGCTGATATTTCTGTTGAGTAAATGAGTAAAAAAGCTAATTTGCGTCTTGGTTGTGTCCAAGTATACAATCTTTATCTGGAGGTAATGTGTCATGGAGGCTCAAATGGTGACTTCTCCAAATAGATTAAAATAAAAACAGCTACATCTGTGGAGCTTTGGCTGCAGCTGGTGTGAATCAGAAACATAAACCACACACACACACAAACCCTCAGCTTCCACCTACCAGGTTTGGACAGAGCAGGCGTCTCCTGTGAGGTGTATCCCACCACACCCACCTTCTGATCTCCAACATTGAATATCTTGTAGGGTACATAAGTGGTGCCAAACGTAGGAGCCAGAGTTCTGTCCGGTTTGATGTTGGCGCAGAGAACGGGAAACTTGATCTTCTCCAGGAACGGCTTCATGAGTCCGTCCACTCCGTTGTCAAACTCGTGATTTCCAAAAACCTGAAACGTAAACACAGA
>NW_007581168.1:0-1295 GCF_000690725.1 Stegastes partitus | reverse complement strand
ACTCTTATTCTCCGGCACATACACCATCAGCTGGGACATTCAGGAAGAAACCACATGCTATCCAGATTGAGGCAGAAATACTGGATTATTAATGCAAACTCTGCTGCCAGGAAAATAATATCTGACTGTGTTGTATGCAGACGTGACAGAGGAAAACTTCTTGAACAGAAGATGGCAGACTTGCCCGAGGAGAGAGTGTTACCTGACAAAGCTCCTTTTACAGACGTTGGCGTGGACTATTTTGGCCCAATTGAGGTAAAAAAGGGCAGAAGTCTGTTGAAAAGATATGGAGTGCTTTTTACATGTTTGACCAGTCGTTCTGTCCACTTGGAAGTGGCATATACGCTGGATACGGATTCTTGCATTAATGCAGTTCGCAGGTTCATCTGCAGACGAGGCCCGGTCTTAACTCTCAGATCGGATAACGGCACAAACTTTGTTGGAGCCAACCGGGAGCTGAAGGAGAGTCTGGCTGCTATGAATCATGGCAGAATTCAAAACGTTCTGGTCCAAGATGGCATAAAATGGAGTTTTAATACACCCTCAGCTTCTCATCAAGGGGGTATTTGGGAGCGCTTGATCCGTTCAGTTAAAAGGGTTTTCACCTCAGTTTTGCAACAGCAAAGTCTGGATGACGAAGGGCTCCAAACCATTTTTTGTGAGGTTGAGGCAATATTAAACAGCAGGCCCATCACAAAAGTCTCAGATGACCCAGATGACCTTGAAGCTCTCACTCCCTATCACATCCTGATGTTGAAAGGCAAACCTATCATGCCACCAGGATTATTTGACTCAAGCGATCTGTACATCAGAAAAAGGTGGAAACAGATACAGTATATGGCTGAACTCTTCTGGAAAAGGTGGCTTTCTGAGTACTTACCTTTGATGCAGGAGAGACAAAAGTGGACAAGGCCAAGAAGGAGTCTCACTACTGGAGACATTGTCCTTGTGGCAGATGCTGCAGCCCCAAGAGGATCATGGATGATGGGGAAAGTTTTGGACGTCAAATCAGATGCTAAGGGCCTGGTGCGCTCTGTGCGCCTTCAAACAAAGACCAGCATCCTGGAGAGGCCAGTGACGAAGCTCTGTCTGCTACTGGAAGCAGCAGTCTAGCATCATTGACTAACTCTTTCTCTCTCTTTCTCTAGCTCTATTTCTCTCTCTCTCTTGTTTTTGCAGGTACATCAAGAGGAAGAGACTGATTTGTTGTATACCCCATAGTTGTAGTTCAGCTGAGGGAATAGCTCCTTTTGGGACATAAAAGTAATTGTGGGTTATACACAATTAGGGGCCGG
>NW_007581167.1:0-1298 GCF_000690725.1 Stegastes partitus | reverse complement strand
AACGTTCCCGTTCTGTTATAATACAGAGATTAAAATCACCAAAAACAGTATTAACCTGCATGTTAACCCCATAAAGAGGCCAAAACTATAAATAATGTCAACATAAAACACATATTTTAATAAAAACAGTCGTGAGTTCTTTTACAGTATCTGACCATGACGTTACACAGTTCTGACTGTATTTAAATTGGTTTAAAAAAATTTGCTTCCCCAATTTTTTCTGTTATTAAAAATAAAACTATGCATATTAAATATTGAAAAATATATTTTTAACTGTTATTTCACAGATTTATCCCTGTTTGGTTAAATCACAGAAAATTATTAATAACATGTTGACTGTGGGAGTAAAAAGGGCAAAACTGTAAATAATGTCTAATTAAAAATCTGCATTTTGGACTGTAAAATTACACATTTAAAAAAACAAAAAACCCAAAAAAACTGTATTTAAATCAGCAAAAAGTCATTATTCTATAAACACTTGTCATGAGATTTTCTCCATATTATTGTATCACAGATAACATTGAGTAAAATCATTGAAAAGTATTCATTTGCATTTTGACTGTAAAAAAAAAACTAGACCAAAACTGTAAATAACTTCGACAACAAAAAAAAAACAGTATTTTGTTCTTTTACATCATTTGACCATGAAATTACACTATCTGTACTGTATTTAAATTAACAAAAAATAGGGCTATTGTACAGATATTTGACATAATTTAAAGGAAAAAATATAAATACTAAGGTTTGAAAATGGTAAAATATTTTTAAACTGTTATTTTACATATTTTTCTTCCAGTTTTATTTATATATGTTTACATATTTTGTTCTTTCTGTTTTCCTATTTGTATTATATTTAAAATACATAAAAATTCTAGTCATTTAATAGATATTTTGCTGTTATTTAAAAGAACAATTCTATATATTGAAGTATTTTAAAAAAAGGTAAAATATTTGTTAAACTTATTTTACATATTTTTTTCTTTTCTGTTAAAACACATAAAGTAAAATCATAGAGTCTAAACTAAATGCTGATAGTGGAATAAAAAGGCTCAAACTGTACATAATGTCCAAAATCTGCAAGTTCACACACAGTCATGTGTAATTACTTATTTATCATGAGTCTGTAGATATTTGCCATCATTTTCTGTAGTTTTTTTTACAGTTTCTGAATGCTACGGTTCCACCATTTTTATTTATTTTTTAACGTTTTCTTTTCCTGGCTGCCAGATTTACCTTTTATTTTTTAACGGATATTATTTACAGTGGACTCTTTCCCACCTTCCTTTCTTCTCTCTGCT
>NW_007581166.1:0-1105 GCF_000690725.1 Stegastes partitus | reverse complement strand
CTCAGATGTCCGGTTCCGAGCAGGAACCTGGGTTTCATTCGGGCCTGTGTAACAGTATAAAAGCTGACTATCTCCACCAAGTGGCACCAACAAGAAGTGACCCAAAGGACAGGTGCTGACCCTGATAAGCAGGTCTGCAGTCAGTCTACATTGCTGATTAGATCAGATTAATCAGTACTGAGGCTAAACACTGGTTCTGGTGAATAAACGGACCAGCTACATATTTCTGTCACAACCAGTGACGTGATGATCACTGATCAGATGTTCTGAGCAGATGTTGGTGTGTTTTTGTCAAACTGGGTAAAGTCTTGTGTAGATGAGGAAGCCTGCAGGTCACAGACAGAGACCAGCTGTATGTTTACATCAGAATAAAGCACTTTACAGTCAAACGGGTCACCAGCCACCATGTCAGGGCTCATTCAGACTGTCAGGGATGAAGGATTTGGGGAAATTATCTGCAGTTTTTCTGACATCCTACGAGTTGATGTGTGATATCACGTCTACGCTTCAGGAAAATGTTCACTGTGTGACGCGTTAAAAACACGTAATGCAGCATTTTATGTACCGTTTAGAGAAAGTTCTAAATCAGCGGTATCAGTGGTGCATTGGAAGAAGGAAACATCTAGAACATGCAGGACTGTGGCCCTGGAGGACCAGGACTGGACACCCCTGCTCTAAATGAGTGTCTGAAGCAGTTTGTATATTTATATCCTTACAGTGGAACATAGAGCAGGTTCTGTTATAAAGACAGTGATGCTCCAACACAAGTTTTAAATCGGTTCCACACCAGTGATGTGTCAGAGGAGCTCCCATCCAGTGAGGGCCGGCTCCCCACTTTTCTTTTCTGCTGCTCAGTGGCTCGGCTCAGCTCACGGCAGAACTTTGTTTTGATTGGCAGCACGGCGGCCTTGTGGCCAATCACATGTGAGGGTTTAGTGCCACAGCTGATGTTATCATGGAGATGAGATGCTATCCTGAGGAGCTCCTCATCCAGAGAGCAGAAGAGCCACTGAGCTGGTGGCCGGCCGAGGCCTCAGTCTGCTCCACCTGGTGGAGGTGATGGAGGGAGTCTCACTCACAGGGCAGACCAGAACCCAGAGCAGAC
>NW_007581165.1:2985-3192 GCF_000690725.1 Stegastes partitus | reverse complement strand
GTGTGTCTGACATGTGATTAACCTTTAAATAGAGTCATATCGCCCCCTTCTGGTTATGTCACTTCAATGAAATGTAGCAGGTCGTCTGATGATAAGGCTCCATTATGTGCAGGTTGGATTAATGTTCTCATTGTTTTGCTGTATTTATTGAAAAAAGAAAAAGCTCAAATTGGCCTTTCAAAGTTGTTAAGGCCAGCTCCACAATGA
>NW_007581165.1:0-1095 GCF_000690725.1 Stegastes partitus | reverse complement strand
CTTAGTTTTGGTTTCAGAAAATCCCCAAAACAAACTTTCATCTTCTGACAACAGACAAATTTTGATTCAAAAAAATAAAAACGTGTAATTAGGAGGCACTTAGAGTCAGCTACAACACAGATGCTCTGGGGATTGTAGGTATCTGTGCCAGTGGTGAGGAGAGCAACAGGAGTTTCTGTGATATCTGGCTTCTCTTCCTGCTGCAAAATACAAACAACCCAATTATGAAGACAGGTCAAGTAGCAAGATTTCAAAAAGTTTCTTAAACTGAATACCCACCATTGCCTTCTTCATACTTGAATAGGTTTGCCTTTCTTCAGCCTACCTTGATGCATGACTCACCAAGCAACATGTTTAGTGAGAGTTATCAATCATTTCATATTTTGTAACATACAATATGGCACTTCACTAGAAAATATTATACTGCTGTAGGTATAGTATAGTATAGTATAGTATAGTATAGTATAGTATAGTATAGTATAAACTATAGTATAGTAATTCATAGAATAGCATAGCATAGGATAGTATAGTGTAGCATAGCACAGTACATAATAGTATGGTATAACATAGTATCGTATAGTACAGTTCAGTACATACTAGTATAGTATAGCATAGTATAATATAGTACAGTATGTAATAGTACAGTATAACATAGCATAGTACAGTACATACTGGTATAGTACAGTATTGCATAATACAGCATACTATAGTACAGTACATAATATTACAGTACAGCATAGCACAGTATGGCACAGTAAATAATAGTATAATGCAGCATAGTATACTATACTATAGCACAGAACATAGTGTTATATTACAGCATAGCTCAGTATAGCATAGTGCAGTACATAATAGTACAGTACAGTATAGTACAGCATAACACAGGTATACTATGGTACATAATAGAATAGTACCGTTTAGTACAGTGTATTATAGTGTAGTTTAGTAATTAGTACAGCATATTATAGTGTAGTTTATTAGTTTAGTACAGTGTATTATAGTGTACTATAGTAGTTTAGTACAGTATATTATAGTGTAGTTTAGTACAGTATATTATAGTGTGGTTTAGTAGATTAGTACAGTATATTATAGTGT
>NW_007581164.1:0-1302 GCF_000690725.1 Stegastes partitus | reverse complement strand
AATGAAAAATAAAACACACTTTTGCTCAATTCAGTACTTTTTTTTTTTTTTTTTAGATTTTACAACTACGGCCTACTGATACGGCCTGTAGCTTCTGGTGGCTAGTATTAGCCCGTGTTAGCAAACATTCAACTAGTTAGTAAGAATGCTTGAAAAGAATGGTTTAAGTTAGATAAGAAAGAACAATAATATTCTCCTTCCTACAAAAGGTAAGTTGAATCAAAGTACACTAAAACACACTTTTGAACAGTTCAGTACTTTTTTTTTTTTTTTTAGATTTTACCACTACAGCCTACTGATACGGCCTGTAGCTTCTGGTGGCTAATATTAGCCGGTGTGAGCAAACATTCAGCTAGTACTTAAGAATGCTTGGAAAGAATGGTTTAAGTGAGATATGAAAGAACAATAATATTCTCCTTCCTACAGAAGGTAAGTTGAATTAAAGTACACTAAAACACACTTTTGAACAGCTCAGTAACTTAATTGTTTTAACTGCTACAGCCTTATTGATATGAGTAGTAGCTTCTGGTGGCTAATATTAGCCAGTGTTAGCAAACATTTAACTAGTGAGTAAGAATGCTTTTAAAAGAATGGTTTAAATGAGATAAGAAAGCACAATAATATTCTCCTTCCTACAAAAGGTAAGTTGAATAAAAGTACACTAAAACACACTTTTGAACAGTTCAGTAATGTAATTGTTTTAACTGCCGTAGCCTTTTTGATATGAGTAATAGCGTCTGGTGGCTAATTTTAGCTAACTTCATATAGTTAGTACAGTGTCTCTGAGATTAGTTTTCTGACATTATGACTCTGTTTGTACTAATTTTGTTTAATTTTTTAGATTTAGGCCACTACTTTATTATATTTCATGTGACCTGTAGCGTGTAGTAGCTAATGTTAGCTAGTGTTAGCAAACGCTAGGTAGCTACTGCTGTGTCGGGTAAGCTAACAACCGCTAGAGCTAGGTTTATAGTTAGCATATAGACATAAGAGCAGTATCAATCTTCTCATCTAACTCTTGAAAGTAAGGTGAATATTATTTTTGAGAAGTTGTTTTTGCACTATGTTTTGTGTAAATATGAAAAATTTAATCAAGAGTGTGTTATTAACATCGGACAGGCGTAAAGTAGAGATATAGTTCTTGGAAAGGCCCCAAATCAGCCTTTCTGTTTCCATTACTGTTAACATCTTCAACTCAGAGAGCACCAAAACAATCACAGATAGTCGTAACTGGGTGTAATTAGAACAATTAGAACAGAACAAAATGGTGCGTATTGTCTAGAAAACTCTAACTAATCAGCT
>NW_007581163.1:0-1305 GCF_000690725.1 Stegastes partitus | reverse complement strand
ACACTTTTACAGGCTTTTTGAACATTTATCAACAACTTTATCAACAAAAAATGCATCTTTTTTCTAATCTTGCATGAATTTTATGCACTTAAAAAACTAGTTTAAGGGACTTTAAAAAAAAACAAAAAACGTACAACCAGACATTTAATTTACTGATTCAGACAAACCTTATAAGTTGTAAGCATTCTTTTGATTGGTTGTTTAGGCAGAATAATGTTGCATTACCTCAATATCGTGTGAAATTTAAACTCAAACTTCAGCGTTTGTCGAATCAAAACTAAATCCTAGTTGAGATAACGTCATGACATTTTTCTTCATCTTGACATTTCAAGTCGTATCCTCTGCCTAATTAACACTGGAGCGACGTAATTTTTTGTATTTTGCAATTAAGGACAAAACACCAAAAGGTGTGTTTTAAATAATGTAGAAATACGAGCTGGAACAACTAACAAACTACAGTGGGTTTGGTAAAAACAGACTTTTCTTCTACAATCAGAGGTTTTATTTACAACATGCATAACGCTTAGCAGCATAAACAGAAGTATTTAAGTTAAATAACAGTAAAAAAAAATAAGTGTTAAACACAATTGAACTAAACTCACAAAGATTGAATCAAACTCTCGGGTCATTTATTTATTTTTTTTATTTTTTATTTTTTTATTTCTACAATAACATCAACATAATATTATGGGTAATTTAAACTCAAACTTGTATCAAGATTTAAAGCTTGTGTTCGAATGCACAACTGCATTTCAGGGTTTTTAAAAAAAATAATCATCAGTAATTTTGTTGTTGGATGACTTAATACTTCCTACATTTAAAAAAAAATATAAAGAAGAGCCAAAAACTGTTGAAGAAAGTCTTGTTGAAGCAACTTATTTTTCAAATGTTTGTCAGTTTTCCAACTTGTACTCATGATTTTGGTAATTAAATTCATAACAAACAAAAAATCTTTAAAAATGATAGATAGTTGCATCAACTTAGTATTGCATGTAGGTTAAACTCAAATTCATGTTTTAAGTCAACTAAAGCAGAAATTTAAGTTGAGCCAACTTAATTATTTTAGTTAGTTCAGGATCTCCTCCATCTTAACCTGACTGGACATTTACAGACATTTAAGACTTGTAATTTAAAAAATCTTTGATTATAGAGTGAAATTTAATTCTTCATATAACTTGTCGGTTGAATACAATTTCATCTAAAGTTTTCAAAAAGACTCGTGCAGCTGTTGTGTTGTTCTGTTGTTGACCTCCAGTTTGTTTGAGAAATCATCACACGAACGCTGACCTGGGTTTCTTAGTTCTT
>NW_007581162.1:0-1307 GCF_000690725.1 Stegastes partitus | reverse complement strand
CATGTAGTGAACAAATGACCACTAATTGATGTAAAGTAACCACAAAGTGATAAAAATGGCGATAAAAACAAATAAAACTTCTACAACACGGCACAAAACAACCACAAAAAGATGCAAAAATGCCTCCCGACAGCATTTTAAGCATTCTGACGTAAGCATGTGCAGAACTTTTTTTAAAAAATACAGAATCTAATATGAACAAGCACCTTCAGCAAATCTTTAAACTAAATTAATGATTTTGATCAAATATTTTGATTTTAAACTCAGATCTGGTTCAGATTTCCACCTGAACAGCACGTCACAGAAAAAGAACATAAACTGAACGTCTGATTCTCTTCGTCCGTCTGATAAATAAAGTTGTTTTGGCCGTTTTATAAAGACAACATGTCTTCCAGACTTTTGGCGTTCGGACGGTGAACTGAATCTCTAGAACAAAAATGAGATAAAAGCACCTCAGTCAAGTGCAGAAACCTATTTTTCAAATCATGTGCATTTCCTCTCAAGTGTTTTTAAAGCAGGAATGTAAAATGTGCTTAAAAACAGGTGAGCAAAAACAGTAGTCTACGCTGAGCAGCAGCTACAGCGCCCCCTGCTGCCACCAGCAGTATCTACAGAGAAACACTGTCTGTGTAAATGCAGTTTTTAAAAACAAAAGTAAAAGTTTTAACCCTGCAACAGCTCTTTACAGAAAACGTCCATAAACGTCCTGAAACTGACGGAGCTGTAGGAGCTCTATCAGCACAGGGAGGAGGAAGGAGGTCATTTGTGCTGCAGGTCGGTGGGCTTCCTCTCTTATCACTGCTACAGGAAAAGCATGAAGACAGACGGACAGCGAGGCAGTGGAGGAGAGTTCCAGCAGCACAAACACTCGGTTTAAACCAGATTCATGTGTCTCCAGCAGCTAAAGTCTAACATCCAAAAGTCCAACTGAAAGGCGTTAAAACGCTGCCGCTGGCCGTTGAGCTGCGTCCGGGGTGTAACGGTCAGCCAGAGATCTCTGATAACAGATATGGATGCATTCCTATACGTTTACATAACAGGAAGATCTTATGCTTGTTATGTCACGTCTGATTCTGTGGTTGGTAGAGTTGAACAAACCGACCAGGCCCACGGCTCCGGACCCACCGCCGGATACCGTCTGAAAGGACCGGAAAGGTCTGATGGAAAAGTCCATCACATGAGTTCAGTGAAGAGCAAAGAAATAATCAAAATGAATACAGAGAGACACAAACCAAACACAATACACGCACAAAAGTTAACAAAAAGACTTTAAATATATGTCAAAAGATTATAAAGAGACACAAAAC
>NW_007581161.1:0-1311 GCF_000690725.1 Stegastes partitus | reverse complement strand
CACTCTAGCTGCTCAAACTTGTCCTTAAAGTTCAAACTCACACCTGACAGTTGCACAACTTCTCAAAGACTAAAACAGAAAGATACAGAACTTATTACTTATTTTAATGACACTTTTTTGGGAACAAGGCGTTAATAGGTTCCGAGATCGCCTTTGTGACATTCAGCTATGGGGCTGCACAAGATTAATGCTTCACCTTTCTGCCTTAATTCATTCAAACTGATTAAGGTGTCCAGAGGACTTATTGGCAGAAGTGCTGCCGCTAAAGTGTCCTCTCATTGGCTGCAAAGCACAACCCCGCGTCTCATTCGTCAAATCTGCAAAATCAGCTGCAATTTTCGCCTCATGACTGACTCATCTTTTATATTGTGTTAAAATCAGCCTGCGGTCGTTTTCGCGCTACTGGAAAGTGTTTGATGAAGATATTGTGTTCATTTTTTAAACTGAAGGCGTTGATGAATCGAAGCGATGGAATTCTAATATCAGCACTGTCTCCTCATTAAATACAGCGCGGGGACCTTGTGCAAACCCAAATATATCTTGATTAAACTTTGGGCACCATCAGAGATGAGGACAGAAATAGAAAACGCTCATTTGGCGATCTCAGGGGGGGCGGCACGAGAAGACGAAAGCTATGCTACTGGTTTGATCATTAGATGGGAGTTCTGCTCGGATGTGCGAGTGGACTCCGAGACGTTTTCAAACCATAAACTCCATTACTGATGTATTTATTGTGTATGACAGCAAAATCAAAGTTGGCCTAAATACATAAGTTGTTTTTCCTTCCAGTTCCTATAATTATAAAGAAAATTTATGGTCACTCACTCTCTGATGCCATTTTTTTTCCACAAAGTCACATCAACTCACACACACACACACACACACTGTCGATGCCATATAATGATGACATCAAGCCATCTGCAGAGCTCCCGTCCCCATGTGTTGGCCGACCTGTGCTCTCATTAATGCCCTCATATTGCCATCCATCTACCTGTGCCAGTCTGTCTGCGCAGATTTGGCTTCATCTTTCAGTCCAGGTGCTCCGTTATTTATAGACGCCTCAGAAAGTATCCGTCATTGTTGGGTGACAGTTGCAGACAGTAGCCCCTCTCCCTCACTCGCGCCCATATCTCAGAAACTGAAGGTTGTCCATTAGAATGCATTAGTCTCGTCTGCACGCCATACGGCTCGGGAGGCTTATGCAGATGGAAATGGAGATTGGTTATTTGGTGCTCTTTTGTTGATGCCAAAGTGCTGATTTTTAATGACACATGTTTCAGAGAAAACAAACTTTTCGCATAGTTTTTTCTT
>NW_007581160.1:0-1312 GCF_000690725.1 Stegastes partitus | reverse complement strand
ACTTATCTGTAAAATAATATGTTTTTTGCTCATTACTATATCAAAAAAAATAAAATAAAATAAAATAAAAACATCAGTCAAATTTTACAGTAAAATGTTTAAAAAAAACCCCAAATTATTCTGATTTTTAATGCACAGTTTTGGTCTTTTATGCAGCCAATGTGTGAAAAATTATATTTTTGGTAATTTTACTAGATATTATATTTAATTAGACAAAACAAGAACCATCTATATGATAACAATATATATATATATATATTATTATTTTGCACTCTTTAATTTACATATAGAAAATATTTGTAAAATAACTTTAATAACTGTAAACATGTATAATTAATAAAGGACATGAATCAAACTCAGAAAAATCAACTAAATTAAGTGTAAAACTAATTCCTTGTTTCATTTTGTTGACATACTTAAGTTTTGTTTTTTTTAAAAATAATTGCTCCATAGGCGAGGAAAAAAAATCAGATTTTGTCACATTTTAGGAATTAAATGTTCTCTCCATCAGGCTGTGAATAATATATGAATGAAGTCATCAGTAAAAACCTTTTGCTTTTATTAATTTGGACAAGAATAAAACTGGCAATCTAACAAAGCACATGGTTAATGGTCCATATAACGCTCTTCTACCTTGGTGGTGCTCAAAGCACTTTACACATGCATGAAACAGTAAAATAAACACTTGGCAGGTGGTAGAAAACTGCATCAGTCTGAGTCCGGAAAACCAGCAGTACCACTATACAGAACATTTATATTTGAAATTGACAGTGTTGGTGAGCTGTGGTTAAAGTTTTGACCAGATTCTGGTGATAAAAGTTGTTCTCCAGACCAATAAATCCATTAAAAACTATGACTTTTAGTGCAATAAACTGCTTTGGGGAGCAAAATATATGTTTTTGCATATATTAGCTTGAGTAAAGGTGTTTTTAATGGCAGGTACATCCAGAAACCAACAGTACCATTATATGGAACATCTGTATTTGAAGTTTTGAACAGATTTGGGCAATGAAAGTTGTTCTCCAAACCAAAAAATCCATTAAAAACTAATCCTTTTAGTGCGATAAACTGCTTTATGGAGCAAAATATGTCTACTAAATGCAACCTAGGTGACAAAATCCCAATGAAACCAATGAATAAACCAATGTTTTGCACGTTTTAAGGTGTTTTTAAATGGCAGGTGGTAGAAAACTGCATCACCGACTCATCAGTCTGAGTCCAGAACCCAACTGTACCTCTATACAGAACATTTATATTTGATTTTCTGTAAGTTTGGGACAAACGCTAACGTATTTTTGTGCATAAACGTGCA
>NW_007581159.1:0-1313 GCF_000690725.1 Stegastes partitus | reverse complement strand
GTGTGTGTGTGTGTGTGTGTGTGTGTGTGTGTGTGTGTGTGTGTGAGAGTGTGTGTTCTGGGCAGAGCATGGGAACAGTGCAGGAAGCAAACAGCACAGGAGCAGCGTTGGTCCAGGCCTCAGCAGGAGGACGTGCTGAACCCCAGAGCGCTGAGCTGAACGTGTTGCACACGGCGGACAGAACGCCACGTTTGGGTTTTACGTCTGCATCAGTTGCTATGTTAGCGTCAGTTAGCGTGAAAGCTGGAGGAGCATCTGTGGTTGGGGTTGGTGGATAGCTCTCGTTTAGATACTGGTCCTCCTTGTTCAGATCAAGCTGTGATTCTGTCCGACGCCCAGCAGGGGGCAGTGGGGTTCAGAACCACGTTACTACAAATTCTGCTTTCATCATCTACTGCACGCCGTCCTCACACACGATCAGTGGAATAAGAGCGAGCTGCGCGTCCATCCATCCGTCTGATGGCTACAGGACGGGGTTGGTTCATGACCCACTCTGTCCCAGAACACCTGAAACACTGGAGAAGCCATGAGGCTGGTTTATGACGCCCCACTGTGGACGTGCACGCTGACAGCTGCAGACACCACCCATGATTGTTCACAATTAGTTTGGTGTTTAACGATGTTAGAGACGAAGGCAAAGACGCAGAAACAGACGATCGGTGAACTGTTCACTACGACCTGAGAAGGTGTTTCCATCTGGTGACCTGTGTTAACGCTCAACAACCACCTCAAGCATGTGCTTTTCTCCAGACGCTGCCGTTGGTATGGAGCTTTAGAAATCCACCAATACAAAACATGCTAACAGATAAGCGTGATTTACTGCTTTCTGCTCTGCTGGGAGTTCTGTCCATGTGGACCTGCAGCATCGGGTCAGCATCTGCAGACACGACCACCGAGCGTTGGTACTCCGGGCCTCGTAGCGGTAAAAGTACAAAACTGGCCTGAAGCTCTAAACAGGATTCGTGCAGATCATTTTCACAGTATGTAAGTAACAGAAATTCATCGTCCCTGAAAGAGGCGTCGTAGCTCCACCCGGGGCTGAAGGTGTCGCTGCATACGCAGGGCGGTGGTCTGCATCTGAACAGCAGGACGGAGGTTGTTTTAGCTTTTCTCACAACAAATGACAAGAGGTCGGATGTAAGCAGTCGATGAACCAGCGTGTCTCACATAAACTGTAAATATTCCAAGTCCAGATAAAAACTACATGAAATCAAACGACTTCAGCTTTTCAGGGACATGAAGTTCTTTTGTTCTTTATTTCAATAAAACAAAGTCGATGTTTCAAAAGCAAATAAAAACCTGCAGTAACTACC
>NW_007581158.1:3241-4341 GCF_000690725.1 Stegastes partitus | reverse complement strand
GGAGAACCTGGAGAGAACCCACGCTGCACGGGGAGAACATGCAAACTCCAGAAACGCCAAACGCAGAAAGATCCCAGTGCCCCCATGGGAGGCGAACCAGCGACTCTCTAGCTGCGAAGCAACGGTGCTAACCACCGCTCCACCTTGCAGCCCCACTCTAAGACAGACAGAACTTTTTTTTTATTTTTTTTTGTTGTATCATTAAAGTTTGACAGACACTTTCTTTTTTTAAATTCTAATTATTTTGTTGCTACTTCATTTTACGTTTTATGGGTTAACACTTGTGAAGCTCTTCATATCAGACCTCTGACTGCACTGAGTTCTGTGTCACAACCTGTTGGAACACCTAAATGACAACAAAAGTCCAGGAGAGGGCAATGTTTTCATGTACCTGGTCAGGTTATTCTTCAGCTTTGTCTGTTTTCACACAAGAATCCCATGAATCACACATTATCTACTATAAAAGTATGAAGGTAAATAAAAATGTCAGTGCAAAGATGTGCATTCAGCAGACTGAAGTAGAGTTATCGTTATTACAAATGAACTCGCCAGCGTTACTGAACAGAAGCAATGATTTTGAGGAAATCTAAAGATTTAAAGGACAAAAGCGCATCCGATCGCTCAAGTTTTTATCACATCAGACAGCACTGTATTCATGCATTTGAAGCAAACAACATGAAGCAGCCTCTGATTTGGGCTTGGTGGGGTCTTCAGCTGCAGCAGCAGACCAAAGCTGTTCGCTTATAAAACCATCCATCTGTCTGTGGAGGCAAGCAAGCCTTTCCTGAAGTCGCCTCAGACTGTTAAAGATGACACCGAATTAGACAAAACACTGCTGCTGGCTGTTATTCTGGGTGGCAGCTAAAAGTACTCTGTTACTGCACGGCGCTCCATCACGTCAGTCGCTAATGAAATGATCTCGAAAACTTCTACGTGTTATTTTACAGCTGTAGGTCAGAGGATTTGTTGAGCAGTTCCTCAACTTAGCCACGAGGAAAAAAATGACTGATGAGTTATATTAATGTTTAAAATACGTCACCAGTCTATCACAGGGCTACACTTAGAGACAGACAACCAAGCACACTCACATTCACACCTAC
>NW_007581158.1:0-216 GCF_000690725.1 Stegastes partitus | reverse complement strand
ACCAACCAAAAGTACCAGCCCTGTAGAACCGCTGTCAGGGACTTTTTGGGGATGAAAAACTACTTATTTGATGTGAGTGACTCTGAGCGGTGTAAAAAATCTGCAGTCAGTCTCAATGTTGATTGGTTTAAACTCAGAGAGGGCGATAGGTGCCATTTTTGGACTTCTTTCCTGTAACTACTATTTGGTCAGACACAAGGATACCTCTGTGTTTAC
>NW_007581157.1:0-1317 GCF_000690725.1 Stegastes partitus | reverse complement strand
TTTTTTTCTGAAATTATTTGTATAATTTCCCCTCAGTTGTCCCTCATGGCTGTGTAGTCGGTGCTGTAAATGTCTTTCAAGATTAGAAAACCCCAAGAACGCTGCTGACAACACTTTCACCTGATATACAGTCGGCTAATTGGGGCCAGATTCGGTCAACACCCCTAATTTGACCGACTTTAACCCCAATTAGTCCGTCACACGAACGCGGAGCTGATTGGTGCAAAGCCCCTGATGTCACAGGTTGTGTCAGAACACCTGACCTTGAAAAGTTAGCCGGTCTTTACGCATGACCTGCCGACGTGACGTTATGTAAGTGAGCGCTGTGTGTGTAGAACTGTGCGTGTTTTAATTGTGTGTTTGTGTGCAGAAGGGTCGTCTCAGATGCTTCCTACGTCACTTCCTGGAGACGGTCCCTTCGCGAGGTCAGCAGAACATCTCAGAATGCTAAATTAGCAGCACTCTGAAGCATTTCTGTAGTTTTTAATCAATGGTGAGGCTCTAAATCTCACAGTTCTTTCTCTCAGGTTCAGTATTGAGCGTTCGAGCTCCTCTCAGGTGGAAATGCGAGCGGGACAAACCGCCAGACTGAGCTGCACCGTCGTCCCTCCTTCAGCTCTGCAGTCGGTCAACATTCAGTGGACTAAAGACGGACAAACCCTCACTGATCCCAGGTAACCCTCAGACAGATCTACCGACCTGGGCACCTCACATCTAGTTCTGGTTCAAACTTTGCTGTCATTGCAAGTTCTTCGAGTCCATTTCAACATTATTTTTACAGAATAATTAAAAGTTGCAGAAACAACACAACAAATTCTGCAGGAAAACCTCAGAAAACCTCTAAAGGCGTCAAGAAGTCTCTTCAATATGCGTTAGAAGAAAGAACAAAAGTCATGCGTTCACAAAAAAATATGCAACCACAGGACAAAAATTAAGTAAGCAGGTAAATGCCTAAAAGACACTTCTGTTTATTTAACTCCTAATGAAAGAGAGAGAGTAAAAGACTAATTTTAGTCTGCTAGAAGTTGCATTTGAAATCCATCAGAGAAGCTGAGCAAAGTGCAATTTGATGATAACCGTTCTATTGCTGAGCCCCCTTTAATGGAGCATTATCAACATCATTAAATCAGAACTAATCAAACACACAACAAAAGAAATAGATAAAGAAAGTAAGGAGAAAAAAAAAATACTGTAGATGTGTTGGTAATATGGTGAAGTTCAGCAATTATTAAACCTGTTAAATTCCTGATTCTGCCAGCTGGTTTAAAAGGTATGTTCTCTTTTAAAAACTGCCAAAATTACACCATTTGTCAGAAT
>NW_007581156.1:0-1318 GCF_000690725.1 Stegastes partitus | reverse complement strand
TTACTTGTGTGAAGTAAAAGGATTTGGGCATAAAAGGAATGTCTTAATTTGCAGGGCTTCACAAATGATCACAAATAATAGTAATAAAACACTTGCATGGTGCAGTCACCCATACTGTACAGTGGTGTGAGGGTTTTAACTTTCCTCTCTGTGCTGCACCTGACTTCAACTTCTCATCAACATCAGATCTTCCCTTCATCTTAAAAGTTGACTCTGGATTTCGAAACTAACTGTGATGTCTGTGACGCCACAATTATTCAATTATTGGAATTATTATTCTTACATTTTACTGTGAACACTCTGCAAAGATTTTTTAATATATATATATTTCCATTTTTTTAAATTTGAAAAATGTGCTTTTGCAGGTGATGAAGTGTAAATGAGAAAAGGGTTCACGTGCTTTGTAGTGTGTGGTCACTCAGTGAAATTTGCGAGAAAGCAATAAAATGACTCACAGAATAAAACGGTAGTGTTGTGCTTTATGATCTTATGGTGGAAGGCTGCTGCAGGCCTGTCTGAGTGTAGTTCGGTAAACAAACCAGAGTTAAGCTTGAAGTTGTGCTCTGATCTGTTACAGTCAGTGCACAGGCTAACACACAACACAACAGTGGACATGCAGTGGACGTTACCCTTTGGAGGGTACAAAGTCGCTGTATAAAGTAGATAAAATCAGCTAAACCTACAACAGTTCAGTGCTCAGTACACTGATGCATTAAAGCCTTAATATGTAAGGTCACGACAAAGAATAAAGACAAATTCAGTTTAGCTTTTTTGACAAGAATTTACAGAAAATACACTTTCATGTTAAAGTGAAAACAGATTTCAACAAAGCAATGTAAATTAAGTAAAAATACAAAATGTACAAACAAAAAATGGCTGCATAAATGTTGACACCCCTTTAAGGTGACTGGCCAAATTCAACAAAGGTGAAGCCATTTGCGGCTAGAAGTCACACAACTAGTGAAATGGCGATCATGTGAGTACAGTCAATGTGTTTGAAGTGAATGAAATATGAAGGTATCTGTATTTGAAAAGTCCACTCACTAATGAATCAGTACTCCTGGCTATAACTACACCATGAAGACAAAATAAGGAAGTCTGCGAAAAGGTTATTGAAGAGCATAGGTCAGTCGATGGATTCAAAAAAAATTCAAAGTCACTGAATATCCTTTGGAGTAGAGTTTAGTATATCATTAAGAAAATAAAAGAATGTGGAGTATGTGTAAATGTGTTTCAAGCATTTCATCCTCAAAAACTGAGTGACCATGCATACAGCAACTTCTGACTGTTTTTCACCAGTCAAAGCTTTAAGGGAAGA
>NW_007581155.1:0-1321 GCF_000690725.1 Stegastes partitus | reverse complement strand
ATTTAGTATCCGTCCCAATCAATCAATCAATCAATCAATCAATCAGTCAATCAAACTTTATTTGTACAGCACTTTTCATACAATGAAAGCAACACACACACACACTCTCACCAATCAGCGACCATTTTCCTGCATAATAAACACTTTGAGTGAATTAAAGTTAATAAATGAATCCAGTGTCAGTGCTTGATAACTGAACTCTGCAATGCATCAATAATAAACTTGCATTTATGCGTCCAAGCTGCTGCTTCATGTTACGTAGGTGCTCCGATGGGTCATTGTCTGCAATGTGGGAAAAAAAATCTGTTAAAAAACTATTCCAACAGCGAGGGTGCCAGAAAAAAACTACAATGTTCAAAAACTGTAAAACTGATGAAAATAACAGTCTATATCTGCAAAATAACGATATTTTTAGCAGCTCAGATACAGTAAAACAGTGAAAATTTATATATTGTAAAAGAACAAATTACTATTTCGTATAATATTTTTATTATTTGTCCCGTTCTTTGAGTTAACATTTAAATTAATGCTTTTTTTTTCTGTGATTCTGAAAAAGAATTATGGTTAAAATAGTTTAAAAACATATTTTTTAATAGTTTAGTGAATATTGTAGCTTCACATGCTCCAAAAACCAGTTTAAAACATCTCAATCGCCCCGATGCTGATAACTAAGATCAGAACGAATCATTTCTAGGTGATGTTTTCTCTGAACAGTTCAGTTCAAATGAAGAAAACCACAAAATCCAGCAGCTTTTATTAATAAAAGATGCAAACATTTAAATCCATGTGATAACCAAAACCTACAGCTGATACTAGAGCCATTAAATCAACTATAAGTAGATTTTATAAACTACATTCATCTGTTACTGTGCACTACAAAATGTTAATGAGTTAAACCAAAAACTTTGTTATTTCAGATTCATTACAAAGAAAAATAATCCAAAGTCTCAAGAAGAATCAAGTGAAACAGACGCTGTGTTGGATTTCTGGTTCTTAACACACGATACAGACGCCTGAAGCCAAAACAATCAGTCAGATCATCATTATTTTAATCGACAGACTCAAACCTGCAGCAATATTTAAGATTTTTTAAAGCAAAAGCAGAAATTAAACTGACGCACACATGCACAAGATAACAGCACATGTCCAACTCTTGTTCACTTTAGCTTCAGGCTCTACTTCCTTTATTATTCATGACATTAAATGTTTTTTCTGATGCTTTTAAATGGTTTTTCTTCAAATATAATGTCTTGTTATTGCTGATAGAACATCATTTCCCTGCACATCCTGTATGAACATGTGATGAATTAAAACTCTTGAA
>NW_007581154.1:0-1327 GCF_000690725.1 Stegastes partitus | reverse complement strand
CAGCAGGCATGGTTTGTGGGGGTCGTGGTGTGTAAGGGGCGTGGCTTGCTGCTGTGCCACTGTATCAACAGGGGGCGTGGTTTGCTGTAGTAGGCGTGGTTTCCAGGGCGTGGTGTGTAAGGGGCGTGGCTTGCAGGTGGTGTAGTGTGTAAGGGGCGTGGTTTGCTGCACCAGGCCTGGTTTGCTGGGCGTGGTGTTAAAGGGGCGTGGTTTGCGGGGGCGTGGTTTGCGGGTGGCGTAGTGTGCAAGTGGCCTGGTTTGCAGATGTGTGGAGTGTAAGGGGCGTGGTTTGCTGCAGCAGGCGTGGTTTCCAGGGGCGTGGTGTGTAAGGGGCGTGGTTGCTGCTGCCACTGGTTTGTGGGAGGCGTGGTGTGTAAGAGGCGTGGCTTGCAGGTGGTGTAGTGTGTAAGGGGCGTGGTTTGCAGGTGGTGTTGTGTGTAAGGGGTGTGGTTTGCTGCAGCATGCGTTGTTTGCGGGCGTAGTGTTAAAGGGGCGTGGTTTGCGGGTGGCATAGTGTGAAGGGGCATGGTTGCTGCTGCCACTGGTTTGTGGGAGGCGTGGTGTGTAAGGGGTGTGGTTTGCTGCAGCAGGCGTGGTTGCAGGGGGCGTGGTGTGTAAGGGGCGTGGTTTGCTGGGGCGTAGTGTTTAAGGGGCGTGGTTTGCAGGTGGTGTGGAGTGTAAGGGGCGTGGTTGCTGCTGCCACTGGTTTGTGGGAGGCGTGGTTTGCAGGGGTTGTGGTGTGTAAGGGGCGTGGTTTGCGAGGCGTCGTGTGTAAGGGGCGTGGTTTGCAGGTGGTGTGGCGTGTAAGGGGCGTGGTTTGCAGGTGGTGTGGAGTATAAGGGGCGTGGTTTGCGGGTGGTGTGGAGTGTAAGGGGCGTGGTTGCTGCTGCCACTGGTTTGTGGGAGGCGTGGTTTGCAGGGGGTGTGGTGTGTAAGGGGCGTGGTTTGCGAGGCGTCGTGTGTAAGGGGCGTGGTTTGCAGGTGGTGTGGAGTGTAAGGGGCGTGGTTTGCAGGTGGTGTGGAGTGTAAGGGGCGTGGTTTGCTGCAGCAGGCGTGGTTTGCGGGGGTCATGGTGTGTAAGGGGTGTGGTTGCTGCTGCCACTGGTTTGTGGGACGCGTGGTGTGTAAGGGTGTGGTTTGCTGCAGCAGGCGTGGTTTGCAGGGGGTGTGGTGTGTAAGGGGCGTGGTTTGCGGGGCGTCGTGTGTAAGAGGCGTGGTTTGCAGGTGGTGTGGAGTGTAACGGGCGTGGTTTGCTGCAGCAGGCGTGGTTTGCGAGGGCGTGGCTTGTTGCGGCTTTGGGGGCAGCATGGGCTGCAGTCAGGTATTA
>NW_007581153.1:0-1335 GCF_000690725.1 Stegastes partitus | reverse complement strand
GTCATTTATGAAAGTGTTGTTCCAGGCAGCTGCTTCCTGTGATTTCCCAGACGGCCGTGTTCAGTGAGAATGTAGTTATTCAGCATTCCTGTGAGGTTTGGCTGTTTGCCGTGTTTCTAAACCACCTGGTTGTGGCACAGTGAGCCTTTAACATGGTATTTGTTTTGTGTGGTGGACAGACGGAGTTACTCTGACCTGCTACTGAAGCAAACAGGTGTCCCCCTGCTGCTCCTTTTACCAGCCACAACGTCCTCCAAGGTTCTGATGATTTGTGCACATCTTTCTTACCTTCCCCCCTTCCTTCTCTCTTATTGCTTTTTTGTCTTTGTCCACTGTTAATTTTCTGCCTTCTTTGAGCCATGCAGCTGTTGAACCTCTCAGCACAAGATTTTATACCAACTTTAAGCAGGTTTCCACTGCAGCATCTTTCAGCGTGGCCCAAACCGTTGCGTTCTGACCACCAGAACAGCCGCTGTAGAACCTCCATCTGGTCATTTTCAGGCAGGAAAATAAAGACACCTCCTCCAGTGTAATGTGAGCATCTCTGAAGAACTGCTGTGTAGAAGCTGACTGGTTTGGAGACAGATGCTGACTGGTTTTACTCAGAAGGAACCATTTCTATCTGCTGCCATTCTCTCCATGTTCAATCACGTCCTCAGTTTTCTCTACTGTTAGTTATGCCGGACAGTCTCTCGGATGCGTGTTGATTCTTCCTGGTTTGCAGATTTTAAAAAATATAATACAAAATCCTTGGCCATTAGACATTTCTGGTGTTTATCAGCCGTGAGCCGTTTTGTCAGTGATTAAACCTGAAGGTTGTTCTCTGGACTTTAAAGTGAGCTCTTACAGAACGTACCTTGAACAGGTCGAAGGCTCTCCTGAAAGGCAGCGGCAGGCTGCGCACGAAGGGAACACAGTCATAGATCTGAATGGAAGAGGAAACACATGAACGACAGAGTTCCTTACAGATTTGTGGTCTGCAGTGATTCTAAGAGACGTTTGCTGCAGTTTGTGGTCATCTGACAATAAATGGCTGTTTTAGTAACTGGCTGAACTTTAGAATGAAGCCAAGCACACGGCCCCATTTTTAAACTCAGTTCTGTTTGTTCTTTACTGTATAATAATACTGACGACTCCATTTGAAGAGTTTCGTGCCCAACAGGATCTCGTGGTGTGTAGGGAGCCAGCTGTGCAGCTTTACTAGCGACGGTGGCCTTCAGCGGCTCTGATGTTAGCGCTGTAACTCACCATGCCCCAGCGTCCGTTTATTATTTTGGAGGTCTCTTTGAAAAGGCCGACAAAAAACTTCATGACCTCGTCGTCATAATCGAACTT
>NW_007581152.1:0-1336 GCF_000690725.1 Stegastes partitus | reverse complement strand
TTGGTCAGCTAGCTACCTTACATATCTTATTCCAGTACTACATTGGCTTTATTTGACCTTGACATCTTGTTTTTGCAGGATTTGTAGGACTTCTAGTATCAAGAGTGCTAATTTGTTTTTGTGCCACTTTTTCCATTTTATTCTTAAAAATGAGTGCATGGCGGCTTCATATATGACAATATTGTGCTAACTGGTGTCAAAGTGTGAGAAAGAACTAATAGCAAAGCAGCATGAGATGGTAATATTGGATTTTTTGGTGATTTCTGCATTAGCATGATGCAGTTTTTCTTTATTTGTCAGCTAGCTATTTTACATATTGTGTAAATGGGCTTTTTAAAAGGTGTATTTCTACTTATTTGACTGTTTTTGTGCCACTTTTTCAGTTTATTTAAAATTATATTCTGCAAAGGGGGAAGGCGACAACTTAATATCAGACAATATTGCGGTAGCTAGCGTCACCGTGCACGATGGAACTAATGAGTAGAATTTAATTGGAAAATTAGGAATGATTTCTGCAGATTTCCTACTCGTCACCGAAAAAGACAATTTTCAAGATCCCGCGTAAATTTCCGGAAAGTTTACCAAATGACAAAATCATTATGTCGCAGTATTAGTTTGCACTAATAATTAAAGAATATTCCTTTCTATTAAGTTAAGATGGAAGATTTTGCTTTTCGCATCATGTGTAATCTCACTAATTTGATTGTTTTCATGCAACACGTGATTGTTTTTCAGTTTCTTACATTTTTCTACAAAGTGGTGGCGATATATATGACTTATATGTTGTGGAAGCTGGTGTCAACGTGTGAGATGGAACTAATAGAAAAGCAGCATGTGATGGAAATATACTGGAGTTTTTTCATGATTTCTGCATTAGCATGATGCAGTTTTTCTTTATTTATCAGCTAGCTATTTTACATATTGTGCAAATGGGCTTTTTAAAAGGTGTATTTCTACTTATTTGATTGTTTTTGTGCCACTTTTTCAATTTATTTAAAATGACATTCTGCAAAGGGGGAAGGCGGCAACTTAATATCAGACAATATTGCAGTAACTAGCGACACCGTGCACGATGGAACTAATAGATAAATACAACTTAATTGGAAAATTAGGAATGATTTCTGCAGTTTTCCTACTCATCACAGAATAAGACAATATTTAAGATCCCGCTTAAATTTCCGGAAAGTTTACTAAATGACAAAATCATTATGTCGCACTGTTAGTTTGCACAAACTATAATTAATTAAAGAATATCTCTTTATTTTAAGTTAAGAGGGAAGATTTTGCTTTTCGCATCATGTGTAATCTCACTAATTTGATTGTTTTCATGAAACAC
>NW_007581151.1:0-1336 GCF_000690725.1 Stegastes partitus | reverse complement strand
TATTTTGTGGTAAGTTGGACAAAATAATGGTTTACTGGGCCTCAGGGCAATCATGGCCGGCAGGGGCAGTTATACCCATCTACTGAGGGTCCTCTAGCTAGTAGTCATTATTCTTATTAAATGGAGACATCGGATTTCCCTAAAAATGCTGTTGGTGGGTTGTTAAAATTAATCTTGTTTTATATTTCTTCTCCATTCTCGATCCTTTTCATATTTTCATTGCTTCAATCCCAGTTTGCATTTTTAGCGTTACGCTTTTCACATTTGAAACTACTTACAGTAAACTCTGTGTCTGGCTCTGGTGCCTTCTGGATTAAATACAACCTCATCTGACGCCTTTACATTGTATCTCAGTGATGGAGCCGAATGATGCTGCATTTATCTACACTGTAAATGTATTTTCAGTAAAAGTTATTACTGTTCAGCTGCCAGTCAATACTTATGAGCAGCTCATCTAATGGGCTGCAGGCTCTCGTTGGCTGTGCGCTCTGAGGCGTCACCATCTGTCATCCAGCAGCAGCGCTTCATGCGTGCGTCCTTCCCGGGTCTCCTCCCATTGTAGAAACAGCTGTGGACCGTGAACCGTGGAGTGCGGGTCTGACACGGATTACCTGGACGCCGGCTTGAAGCTTGGGTGGGCAACAAGCAGGGAGAAATAGAAAGCGAGCATTTCTTTGATTCTTTTTACTGACTTTTTACTCTACACGTTTCTTTTTAATGGATTCATCCCCCACATCAGCAGCCATGGTGTACCGGCTTTTTCTCATCCTGCATTTACTGGTGATTCTGGAGTCCGGCTGGGGTCACCTCGTGTCTGAGGGTCTCGACGGAGCCGTGCGTCAAGGTGCCGAAGTTCCTCCGGCTGTGGAGGAGCGCGTCTTTGCGCAAGAAAGCGCCAACCGGGACATGGTCTCCATCAACATGTTCAAAGTGTACGAGAAGTACAGTAAAGAGCCGCAGAGCCAGAGGGAAGGAAACACCGTGAGAAGCTTTAAAGCTGTCCCGAGTGAGTGAGCATGCCTTTATGTCCTCCACTGACCAAGTTACAGGACCAGTGTGTCCAGTCCAAGTAGTTTGATGGTTTTGTTTCTCACAGTTGCTCCGTTGCATTAAATTCCCAGAGTAATCACAATATTATTCAATTAAAATTAATAACAAACAACAACAAAAGCACATAGTACATAAATATAGTTTTGTTTCTATTGAATGTAGAAATTGGAAAACATGCTGCTGTGTAGCTCAAATCAGAAATACTGAACTGATATGCACGTGTTGATTTCTCTAATATGTGTAGTCAATACATAATGGACAAAAAATAAATAAAACTATTATTATT
>NW_007581150.1:0-1339 GCF_000690725.1 Stegastes partitus | reverse complement strand
ACACACACACACATTCACTGACACACAAATGTACACATGTGCAGAAGCAGACACACTGGCAAGGACACAAGTCCCAGATGCAGAGGCTTCACACACACACACACAGCACAGGTCAGCGTAGGCAGAGACAAAATGTGCTCTCTGATTTTGTCTAACACACATTAAAACAAACAGAAACTCTCACCCTGTCGTCACTCTGCGATAAGACAAATCCCTAAATAATGGTAGCATGATAACAAAACCACTTGAATCACTGTTCCAGACTCAAGAACCTTCTCACACTTCACCGAGTCCCGCTAATTCCAAAACAGTCCACTGGAAGGAGTTTGTGTCTCGGTGGTGAGAGGCAGACTGACGTTGGGGAGCCCCGTCTTCAAGATTTTACTGCATTCTCAATTGCATTTTGAGGAAAGCATATTTTCTCCCCCGGATTACATTTTGTTTGTGACGCACCATAAATACATTTCTAATCAGCATATCTTTGCCATTTATTGATTTGCTTTCCAACTGTCGCTCCTTTTTAGCCAACCAATTACATATTAGACGGGGCAGGATTTGTTACTCCGGTGACCCAGAAAATGGAAGAGTAGCTTCAAACGGGTGTGTTTTAACCAAAAAAAACATTAGATTTTGCTAAATCTAACCTAGCAGCTTTTGTGACTGAACCTAACAAACCAGCGAGTTAAAATGAATCAAACAAGTGAAAAAAATAATGACCCCACATGGGACCTGAACCCCAGCCTCCTGAGTGAAAGTCCTGCGTTGGACTTATGCCAACACCACCCCTCCGACCTCCCAATGTGGACACTGTGAAAGTGGAAACGTTTCCAACTACGTCACACCTCACCAAAGGAAAATGTTTCATTCAAACTGGAAATGCAGTTTTGTTGCATATGAACATAAATTATTCAAGAGACAGGGCTGAAGTGAGACGGTTGGGCTGAATGATAGGGATGACAAATGAGATTAGGGAGGGAACACAGAGTTTAGGGTTAAATACCGTTTCTGGCCTTTTTTTCTCTCTCTCTCTTTCTATCTAAGATATATAGTGTAGATATTTTTCATTCTGTCATCTGTCTACCTCTCCATCCCTCTCTTTCTCTTGGGATATGTAGACGGGATATGGGCTACCCTAGCTAATGTATTATTCACCCTTCATTGATGTGTAACTAAAGCTGGCAGTTTGGAGGGAGCGGGGTGTCACCAATTACCCCACACCACCACTACCTACACATACACACTCACAGTAGCTCTAGCCACAAGGCCGCCAGGCACCCATTGATTAATGTGCTGACACACAGTGCATGTTAGTGCACATGCGTATACACACACACACACA
>NW_007581149.1:0-1348 GCF_000690725.1 Stegastes partitus | reverse complement strand
AACACTGGAAAAAATAAGTAAAGAAGCAGAATAACACGTTGAAAACCAGGCAGCAATGAGAAAAATATATAAATATAAAAACAGTAAAAATAATGAGAAAAATCTGTTCAATAATTTGATCATTTAACTGATTTAAATGAAGTGATTTTGCAAAAATAGAAATAAAATCAGTATTTTTGCTTTTTGGTGCTGTGATTTCACCGGTTAGTATCTGTAATTTAAAAAAGAAAAAAAAAAAAAAAAACATTTTTCAATCAGTAATATACGGAGTTTTTCCTTTAAATAAATAACAAATACATTGCTGATTTAAACTTTTAAAAAAAGAATAAAAACAGAGTTTTTCTGCTGCCAAATGTTGCAAAAGAACAAATTATCATTTATCATTTTCACCACATATGAGCTGTAATTTCACAAAATGAGAAAATTTTGGAAAATAAAATGCAAATATAATAATATTCCTACATATTTATTCCTTTAAATAAACAACAGGAGCAAGTGACCATTTCTAAAAATACTGATTTTTTAAATGTGTATTTTAGGGTTTTGTACGTAAATTAATCTCTTTTTTTTTCTCTGTGATTTAACAAAAAACAATAAATTTGTGCCTTTAAAAAAAATAAAATTTTTAAAAAGTCCTTTATATACATAATTTTTTAATTCATCTGTAAAAATTAAAAATAAAAAATAAAAAAAAACACGTGACGGCTGAATCACATTCCAGGTTAGGAGTTTCCTGTCCTGCCTTCAGCGTTTTCCTTCTTCTCCTCTTTGATATTCTGACGCCTCATTGAAGCAGTTTGGTTGTGAACCAGAAGGTCTGAAGGTCTGAGGAGGACTCAGAGGAGCAGCGTCATCTGCCGGTTAGAGCAGGAGAAGCTCTGACAGGTGACCACATGATGAATATTCACTTCCTGATACGAGGCTTCAGGGACGACAGCGACTGTAGCAGCTCTGCTCTGCTGATGTAAAGAGTTTAAACTCTGCTGCGATGCTCTACAGGTGACAGCAGGTTTGTGTTCAGGAGAAGTTTGAGACGTGTTGACGTCTTGAGGCTCAGACGTAGAGACGATCGGGTCCTCGTGGAATAACGAGAACAAGTCAAAACGAGAAAGTTTGGAGGCTGTAGAACCAGAACGGTGACGACAGACGGCTGTGGTGGAGCTCACAGACACACTCATACAGATCTGGATGTTTTTTTCCTCCTACCAGATCATTTTCTTCAGTTATTACCTGTTTTTTTTCTCACACTGAGTCACTGGTGGCTTCACAGCTTCACTCTGAGTTCTCAGCGTTTTACAGAATCTGCTGAGCGTCGACTGTTTATTTTTGTTCATCAGAAAAGCAAAGT
>NW_007581148.1:0-1351 GCF_000690725.1 Stegastes partitus | reverse complement strand
TGTCAAGGCATTTAGGTTGATTCAGATTAGAAACACAGAAACACAGTTATGAGCTGTGAACATTTAGGTTAATTTAACTTCACATCAGAGCAGCTTCACCCAGCGAGGAGCAGCAGGAACCTGGAGGTCTTATGCAGGGTTCTCGCCCGTTAGGAACAGCCCATTACGCTGCAAGTTGGGTCGTTGTGCTGTTTTCGATGGTACGTAATGGGAAAATATTTAACAACAAGCACCGATGGAGTTTCACTATTATCATCTAACACTGCTATTCGCTAGCATATTCGCCGCTAACCGTTAGCAGCATTCCCCCACCCCATCCAACGACGATGACTCCCCCTGGGTACACTGCAAAAAAATCCCGGCGAGGACCCTGTAACGTACCATGAAACTGATCAGCTCCTCCCTTTTCACATCATATTTCTCAACAGTTTTATCAGTTTCTATATCATGTGTAGTGTTTTATTTAATGTGTGATATTTCACTCTGATCATTCATTTATTCTCAGGTTTATTCTCACGTATCGCACTTCTAATGTGTTGTTTTTCAGGATTGATCAGGTTTTATCTGATCCTGTCTGTCGTATCTGAACATGAGGTATTAAGTTGAATCAACCAGCCACAGACACACAGGGTACAGACAGACTTTTCTGCTTTTCTTTTTTTTAACTCACAGAATCAGCTGTTAAAGACATTTTTGACCAAAGTCAGTACAAAGAGAACCTGTGAGGTTGGAGAGATAAAGGTAAAGAAAAATCAAGTTACCTTCATTACCTCATGGTTAGAACTGTTTGGAATATTATGATAAGTAATCAAGACAGACAGGAAGTTCGCAACATGTTTACAGTTTTAACTCTCCCGCGGTGCATGCTGGGACGTCTGCTGATCCGCTAGTTTTGCTTCTGATAAACTTAATTTGATGAGTTGAGTGAACTCTCAGCTGGTTCAAGTTATAAGAACTCAGCTTTGCAAAGGGTTTTAACTAACTAGACGTTTTAAGAAATAAATATATATTTACTTTGAGTAAACTAGAAAAGTTGATTTGACTAAACTCCTCCGTGATGTTTTACAGTGTGCATGAGGTGGTTCATTTGTCAGTTACTTTAGCTGTTGAATAAAAAAAAAAATCACAATCTGTGTCTCTTAAATGTAGAAGAATTAACTTGAAATAAGTTTATTAGTACAGACAGGAAGTTTCTGTCATACCTGTGTTTGACAAAATTACAAAATAAGAGTCGCTGTAGTGTTTTAACTTCCTACTAATGCATCCTGGGAAGTCTGCTTATGTGCTAGTTTTGTTATTTTATTAACTTAACTGAATTAGTAGAGTGAACTCTCATTTGTTCATTCATTCT
>NW_007581147.1:0-1351 GCF_000690725.1 Stegastes partitus | reverse complement strand
AGTGCTGTTGAAGGTTTAAATTGAATTTTTTAATGACACCAATATGGTTTAGTTATGAGATGTTTAATTTATTTTACAGGTGCCTCAACATGAGATGGAGGTGTAAGATATGTAGTTTTGAATCAGACAAGCGAATAGAATTGTTAAAACACTATAGGCTAAAACATGGAAATGGTGGCCGCAGTCAGTCAGTCCCTTGTCTTCACACTGATTGCCCTTGTTCATTCAAAACATTTAATGCCCTTCGGACCCATTTGTCCCGAAACCATGTAGAGTTGGTGACACAAAGGGAAGTTCTTTCATTTAGTTGTCTACTATGCTGTTCTAGTTTTTTTTTAGTTCAGAGAAGCAGTATTTTGAGCATATTGGCAGCCACTTAAGGAAGTTTGAAGTAGTTGTATGTGTCTTCAAAAACTGCAGCTTCAGTACAAACATTTATTCCACTTTTTCTACTCATAGACACAGAAAACATGCCTCACATTCCCATGAGGATTTTAAAACTGAGGTCTTAAATAAACACCCCAAGCCCACTCTTGGTGAGGATGAGACTTATGTGGATAATCCAGAGCCTCTGGATGAGGAACCACAGGTTTTGTCTGAAGACATAAAGGAGACGTTTTGCCATCTCTTCTTAAAGTTGGAAAGCACTTTCAATGTGCCCAACAAATGTATTAATGAACTAGTTGATGAGCTTCTGTTCATATCCTCTAGTGCATCAGGTCCGGTTCTAAGGGATGTGGTTGAGTCTACCTTGAAAAGCCATAACTGTGAACTGGATTCGGCTGTTATCTCGGATTTGGTGAAAAATATTTCTGAATCACATCCTATTAGTACTGCTTTGGGGACAGAGGGGCCTTTCACTACTTCATACAAGAGGAGAGAATTTATGAAGAAACATTTTTCAGTTGTTGAACCAGAAGAACACATACTTGACAAAAAAGAGGGGAAAACATTCCAGTATGTCCCAATATTGCAGTCCTTGTTGCAGGTCTTAAATAGTAAGACTATTCAAGAAAAGGTACTCGGGTGTGAAAGAAATTCTGAAAATACAGCACAGTACCGGACATTTCATGACGGCTCTCACTATCAGAATTTTTTTTTTTTTTCTGTAGAGGAAGACAGAGTTAGTCTCATTCTGTACATTGACGACTTTGAGGTGTGTAATCCTCTCGGGACATCCCGAAAAAAGCACAAAGTCACAGCTGTATATTGGGTGTTGGGAAACATTCCAGTACAGTTAAGATCCACATTGACATCTATCTATCTAGCAATTCTGTGTAAGGCACAAGACACTAAGCAGTTTGGATTCCAGAGAATGTTAGAGCCACTGTTAGCAGATATTCAAAGCTTG
>NW_007581146.1:0-1351 GCF_000690725.1 Stegastes partitus | reverse complement strand
TATCCTCCACGGACCTGCCTTCCTCTTGTAAAAGTAACATCAACTTTGCATGGAAAGCATCCTTTTCAGGGGCAGCAGGTGAGGTGACAAGGCTGTTGACGACATGCACAGCCCATGGCCCTGCTTCTCCTTCTATCCCTATTTCTGCAGGTACAGCATCAGGAGCTAAATCCAAACTGGTCTCCACTAAGATGAACAGCTGTGTGCCACTAGAGTCTCCACGGCGATCACATAATCTAGTACGACCAAAGACTTTCACTGTGTCTAAGACTTTGGCAATAGTGTCCTTACTCGTCTCTATCGGTACATTGCTGAGTAATATTGAACGAGAAGGGTTTGCAGTCTTTTGCAGACTCCACTCAGAAGCCTGTCTAAAATCCATTTTTCTTAGTTAACTGCTACTAAGTGCTGAGCTTAAATTCTTGTTGCAAGTATTATGTGAGGAAAAAAAAAACTCTTTGCCTGACTGGTAAATAGGAGATCCCAGCGGTGCCTCCAAAATGTAACCCCTTTCTGAGACAGGAATAATTAAAACTGAACGGGGCTATTGGTTTAAAGTTTAGAAACAGGATCCTGGGTGCTTAGCTTTGGATGTTGAACTGACTAAATCTCCTGTTACCAGTAAAGTTGTCACTACAGGCCAAAATACGAAGAGTACATCTATATAATAGAATAATAACCAGAAATAAATAGTGCGGTGCCTCCACTGTGGAACTACTTAACTCAACTTATGAGCCATTCTTGTATTTCCCCAGAAACAATGTATATTATGGTCACTTATCGATAAACCTTTGTATGAATGAAATATTCAGGACCACCATGTGAAAGGAATAACACAACATACATTTATTCTTGCATGTGCTTGTTGTCTCTTCAAAGTTTGCAACAATGAAATTTAATCCAAACAAAACAAAAAATAAAAATAAAAATAAAAATATAAAATCAATACCACTATTACTAGTGAATCCTTTGAGGAAGAAACAAAACAAAACTGAGATCTGCTAACCTTTTAAACTTAGTTGGGTGTGTGTGTGTGGGTGTTAATATGAGTTAACACCTTTTATCACAATTATAACCAACAGAGCTTAACTTCCATGAAACGAACAGAATTGTTATTAAACCCACAACTCTGTCTCTAAAGAAACCGCCCAATGGCCAACCAGTTCAAACCCCAAATGTTCCTCCTTTCTTTATACCAAGCGCTTGGATTTTTTTTACCGTTGGGGCCCATAAGTTGGTGCACATTTGCAGAATGGAAATCCCCGGATCCTTTAATACACGCGACCCTCCGCAGGAAATCCCCGAGTTACTCACGCGACCACGGTCCACCTAGCTGAATCAATCCAGCAGC
>NW_007581145.1:0-1352 GCF_000690725.1 Stegastes partitus | reverse complement strand
TGACCCAAAACATCATCATAAAAGATTTTAAACATTATTGTGTTTTCCTGCAGCAGGTTCGACTGATTCCATGTCCAGTGTTTCCTCTCCTGTCACCTCTGTGAAGCCAACACCAGGTAAGAACATTACAGATGTGTTACACATGATATTAGTTAATTACAAATGATTTATTCCAGACCGTTCAAGGTGTTTTTTTTTCCAAATATTGTGCTTCAGCATGTTGAACCTTAAATTAATTAATGGGTCCTGTATTAAAGTGCTCAGACATTTGGATATTAAATGTTTTTTGTGTGTTGTTTCAATGTTAGTTCATGTACAACAGAGCTCACAAGTTAAGACGATAAAAAGGAAGCTCCAAGAGAGCCACATTTAAAAGGATGAATGTTTAGTTTTGTTTATTCTAAAAAAGTAAATGTGCACAGAATAGTAGAAAATACACATGAGCTGGTAGACTGAGAAGAAAAAAGTGGAGAGTAGATAGAAACCAGACAAACAACACATATGAGAACATTTAACACTCTGGTGGTCAGTGAAGCCGGTATAGCAGATCTGAGACATGTAGCTGTACAACCAGAGATACTGCAGAGAGTCCAAACCACAAACCACAGAAGAGAGACGATGCAACCTCAGAGACGTGACAAGTGCTCTGTGCATCATGGGAAGTTTCCAAACCATCTAGCAGCATAACTAAAGGACCTGAGCAGCCCTGACTACAAGCTTCATCGTGAAGTCTTGTAGACGATCTGGACAATAATCAGCATGATGAAGGAAAAGCCCTTTATGACTGCACAGCAGGTCAACAGTCTCTCTAATGTGTAGGTGAACATGTTCTCTGGAACTTGGGCCAACAATGGTGAGGACAACTGTATGACCTCTAGAGGGAGGCAGGCCTGTGATGAAATCCATGGCGATGTGAGACCATGGAAGGCAGGGCACCAGCAGCGGGTGAAGCAGCCCCACAGGGGGGGCGATGAGAGGACGTAGAGGCCGAGCTTCTTGCTGTGGTTCCCTGAGATGGTCAGAACGACAGCTACAGTGCAGTGGATCACGTGGGCTAGGAGACGGCCATCCAAGGCATTAATAATCCAGAGAGACTCGAGAGCCACCAGAGGAACTTGAATCCGCTGGCCGAAACCTGTGTCAATGAAGCTGTCGTTGGCTCCGGAGTCCACCAGGACACGGAGCGGGACTGAGGTGGAACCAGCGAGTAGACGAGCAGGTAGTGAGACTCGTGATGGAGGGTTGGGTAGATCGGGGAGCTGACTCACCAGTACGCCCTCCGCCACTGGTGAGCCCCCCTGTTTTGACGCCTCCGGACATGTGGCGATGTAGTGGCCCAGAGCCCCACGGTA
>NW_007581144.1:0-1366 GCF_000690725.1 Stegastes partitus | reverse complement strand
AAAGCTAAAGTCCAGTGTTTTATGGACTCATCCATCCACCCCAAATATAGATCATAGATATATAAAAGATGGACATAGCTGTTTTTGAGAGATTCACCACTGTGATTTTTGGAGGGATGAGCGAGGTAGCCAGGTCCTACAACATACCCTGCTTTATCATCTATTCACCTCTAAGCTACTAAACAAACACCTTGAGGTGGCGGAGGCATAAAGCTAGCGTTTGAGGCCATAAAACCATGAAGAACATGTTTGCAGAGGGAACAGATCAAGTGAGGAGTAGGCTCACTTTTTGTTGAACTTCTATACAATCAACTTGTTATGGCAGCCAGAGGAGTCGCCCCCTGCTGGCAGTTATAAAGAGTGCAGGTTTAAGGCTAAGAGTAAACCTTCTGGTGAATAAGTTTGACCGAGCATCAGGTTGGACCAGTTTAAAGTTGCCAAACACTGTTTGTCCTGCCACCAAAAATAAAGAGATTAATCCTGGAAGGAAGCTGATGTAGAACTTCAGTCCTCATGAAAGCAACAGCAGAGTTACAGACTGACCAACAAACGGACCACCGGGACACGACAGACATGTTTAATGCACAGGTGTTGCTTGTCTTCCCGACGGTCTGTTGTGGAGTTTTCACTCTGCTGCTTGAGAGCGAGCGAGCGGCTACAGCTCTGCTCACCGTCAGGACAAATCAAACCCAACATGTATATTTATGAAACGTTTCTCTTCAGCCCGGGTCAGTTCACACGTCTCCATCTCCTGTGTTTTCTGTGTTTGTCTTCATGTGCTGAAATGTGCTCGCGGTCAGCAGGGAAACGCAGTAACAGAAGCTTGGCTCCGTCGTGTTTATACAGTATACGCAGTAAGTGTGTAATTTATGTGCAGCCGTATTCTTCATAATGTTGTAATTTTACGAGGACCCGCGGGGGTTCGAAACCTGTTGGCAACCAATTTGAAACAAAAAAGTGAGTTATGGAGAAACTAGAAAAGAAAAACAGGAAAAGTATTGTTCGACCCACTTTCACAACGGCAGCAGCCGACTGTGACGCAGAGCGAAGAATCCTAATTTATGGCCTTCGTGTATCTGGACAAATTCTTCTGGCCCTTGCTGGAATTGAATCAGGTCATGGATGTTGAAAAACACCTAAAAAATCTTTATGGTCGGAGCCCCCCACATCAGGTTTCACCTACATGGACCACATTTGCTGGGCACATGCGTCATGTCCTCACTTCTCGGATCCAGGACCTAAACCCAACATGAAGTCATCGGTTTGGAACTTCCTGCGCAACTTTTGCACAGTTGTAGGCCATCTGCAGTCAGTGTACTTTAACGGGCTAATTAACCACATCAACTTGAAATGTGGTTGGTGTCAT
>NW_007581143.1:0-1372 GCF_000690725.1 Stegastes partitus | reverse complement strand
AGAGAGAGGAGGAGCAAAGAGAAGAAAAAAAAACCCATAGCAGTGCTCTGTGGGATTGGCCTGGAAGAGAGAATGACATCAGTCTTATTGTGGCAGGTTCACTGAGGAGAGAAATGTATTAGAGCACAGATCAGTGATGCATGTTCAGTGTTGTTGTTCACACTTTAGAGGTCAGGAGGCTCCAGTAGGTGGATGCATTCACGTCTAATAATGAGGAGTAAAAGCAACTTGGGTTGAATCAGATTGACAGTGTGGCTGGGTTAGGATCATTGATATGAATGTTTAGATGAATTATTATCAGGAAACAAAACTTTTCTGTTTGTTGAAGGAAGCCTGAACTGTGCACACATTTTTATTTTTTTTAATTCCACCACAGCTCACCTCAGTTCACACACAATCTCTGCCCTGACAGCTCCAACCTCCCCACAGCCTCTCAGCTTCCTCATTTCCACTTTTTTTTTCTTTCTTTCTTTCTCAGTGCACATCAGTGTAATCGGCATTATTGAGTAAGTGCAACTTTGAGGATTATTTATGGGCCTGCGCGCTGTCCTGAATGGCTGCGAGGAAACACGTGATGCCATTAAAGTTTGTTTTATGGCCTGGGACTTGACAAGCCAAAATATAATTCTCATTGTGTATTAGTAAGAGCGTCCAGATGGGCTGGAATAGAGCTTCAATTGACAGGGAAGCCGAACCGGAGCGACTTTCTGCGTGGATGCGTTTTTTTTGTCGCACGGTGCGCCATGTGTTGCGGTCTCTGCGGTAAGCTGTGTTTTATCGTTATGCTGGGCGGTGTGATGTCACATGCGTAATGCTCAGGCTCGAGCCGTTTCCTGTCTCCAAACGCAGCAGCAACAGTGCGTGCTGGTGCAGGACAGGCTGAGAAAGTTCAACGATGCTGCTCTGGTTTGTGTTTAATCCTGCTCTGGCTTTTGTTTTTGGTTTTAAGACTCAATTTGTGTTTGAATCGGATGAAGCTTCATTTATTTTCTCATGTGTCCGGAGGCGCCAGAATGAACCTGTTGTGAGGAGACTTATCTGAAGGTGCCTTTGATGATGTGGTGGGATATATCTCGAGGCCTTAATTAAAACAATTGCACTTATTACGCTTAATTACAAATCTGTTGCATCCGTCACTTCCAATTTTTATAATTTACAATTCACAGTGTCTGGCTTTGGGTTTCATCCACGTATGAATTTCCAACCACTAAAATCAGATCTGAGGTCACAGCAATGAAGTTTCCCCTCTTTCACATGATGTGGCTTCTCTTTTCTTTCTTCTTTATTCTCTCCAGGCCTGATGCGTCTCCAAAGGAGGCCTTTAGATTTTTAATTTCATCAGCTTTTGTTTGGAATCCAGTTGAAAATGCAG
>NW_007581142.1:0-1372 GCF_000690725.1 Stegastes partitus | reverse complement strand
TTATGAAATTGCAACGGCTTTATAAAAGAAATATCAGTATATACACAGGACTTGTGCATTTTTTCGTGATTTACCTCTTCAATATGAGCTATTCACCATCGTATTTACTGCCTGATATGAATAGTTTACTCCATAGTGAGCATCAAAGTGTGATTTCTGACACTTTGTCCCCACTGACCGCTGTACTCTCAAACAACTGAATGATGGTCAAAATGAATTTGGACCTTCACATACGAACACAGAGAATAAATTTCAGATGCAGCCCAGAACCAGGTCTACAGTACAGGCCACTGCTGTTTTTATGGCACTTCTTAACAACACAGAAAAACAGATGAAGTACTGACCACCATGCCGATGGTGTTCTGTTGTCCTCCAGGACCCATCTCCAGACAGTCGTCCACCACCAGGTTCATGAAGGGATCGAACCCTCGCAGGATTCCCTGGACATGCCGGCCTCCGTTCAGCTTCACTGAAAGGATGGAGAAGAAATCTCTGTCAGGAATCTTGTGAGTTACATTTACTCGCTTTGTTTCCTGCAGCTGGGACCGATGAGATTTTGATGCAGGTTTGGTTCCTCGCATGGCTTCATACAGACACAGTGAACAGCAGATCGTGTTCATTAGCAGGTGTCTGGTGTGGAAGGATTGACAATTTACTCCCAAGGTTTCTGCAGAGTTTAACACGTTAAATCTTAAACCTTTAAAGCCCTTCCTGATACCACACAGAATAACATTTAATACCCTTTTCATGCTCATACTGTTCAAAATGACAAAGATATCAATAAAACCCTGTAGGGATTATTGGGCCCGTTTACCATATCGACATATTACTGTCAACTCTTTTCAGCAGTAAAGCATTTTGAGTTGAACGGATTAGTTAATTAATCTTTCTTTCTATATAACTATTTAAAATAGAAATCATTTATCATACAAGTAAACATGGCAAACAGTTGAATGGTTCCAGCTTCTCACATGTGTGAAAATGAGTTTTTTTTAGACAAAATACAACAAAAAAAAAGACGGCTGTTGAAGTCAACTTTGAAAATGTGGTGATTTTCTTATTGCTTTTTTTTTTTAATGCCACATGCACAAAATGATTAACTGACAATGAAAACAATAATTCAGCTGCAGTTCTAACAATAACTCAAGGTGTTCGATGATACCAGTGGGATTAGCAGAGTAGCTGACTGATCGTTTCAGTTACTTTTCAAACAAATAAGTTAAACAGCTATAGGTGTGTAAACAGCAGCACTTGTTCTTTCTCTGTCATAACAGCGAAGTGCGTGACTTTCTGGTTTGGACTTTTGGTCAGATGAAAAAATGACACATTTACACATTAACTTGGTTCCTGTGGAGTTGTAACTGGCATGTTT
>NW_007581141.1:0-1373 GCF_000690725.1 Stegastes partitus | reverse complement strand
CATTAATTTCCAAGTGTTGCATTTACTTTCTGATAGTCATAAGGGGTAAACATGCCTACTATTACTGATGTAGAGAGCGAGCATGGGATAAATGCTAAGAGATCCATCCTAGCTCTGGGCATTACTGACAATGACACGAACGAAGCCATCTCTAAGGCCCTTGAAGCATATGGTACAGTGGTTAAGATTGCCAGATTAGGACAAGACAGAGCCATCATTGAGTTTAGGTCTGAAGATGCAGTTGAAAGGATTAAGCCGGACTTCCCCTGTGAGATACCTACTACTATGGATCCAGCCCTAAGGTGGTGCTTTGACAGCATTGACAAAATAATAATCTCAACTAGCTTGCCCCCTTCTACAGTAGGAGCAGACCCTAATGAAGCAGCTTCAGTTAACACACTACCCAGTGAGTTGAGTGGTTCTGATAGTTGGGAGACTGAGTCAGAAGGGAGTGAGATATCCTCCTCATCCAAAGCCCCCCAGAAACGACCTCAACCTGTCCCTGTCACACCCCAGCCCAACTCCACACCACCGGACAAAGTTACGAGACCTAAAAAAAGAACTCAGTCAGTTGCCCCAGCCACATTGAATGCTAATTTATTGAATCCCCCAGATGTTCAGCGCATAATAGTTGAACATGTTATCAAAAGTGAAGCTCCTCCTTCTCAAAGCTCAGGTAGCAAGAGACTGAGATCTTTCTCAGGCCGAGTGCCTAAGCCCCCTGGTGAAGTAGACTTTGAAACCTGGTGCCTACATGTTGAGCTCATGTTTCAGGATGGACTGCCTGCTGACATGCAAAGAAGGATAATACTGGAAAGCTTACTCTCACCTGCATCAGACATTGTGAAACAACTTGGCTCTCATTCATCTCCACTAGAATATGTCAGGTTCCTCCAGTCAGCTTATGGACTTGTTGATGATGGTGAAGAAATATTTGCCAAATTTCTTAGCACTCACCAGGATGCAGGCGAAAAATCATCTGAATACCTGCAGAGATTACAAGCACTCCTCAGCACTGCAGTCAGGCGAGGAGGTGTGAGTGAAGCTAATGCAAATAAACAGCTATACAAGCAGTTTATTCGTGGTTGCTGGGATCAAACCCTGCTCCTGACTCTGCAACAAACAATAAAAGGTGAATCTGCACCAGATTTCTCTGAGCTTCTCTTGCAGCTAAGAACAGAAGAAGAAAGGAGGTCAGTAAAAATTGACAGGATGCAGCGTCATTTTGGAAGCTCAAAAACAAAGCCTGTTTTGCAGTTTCAGTCTGTCCCAGAGGCCAATCCTAAAAGCAACCCCGACACTGACATATTACACAAGTACATGACAGAGACAGAAAACCTAAGGAAGCAGGTGGCACAATTGCAATTACAACT
>NW_007581140.1:0-1375 GCF_000690725.1 Stegastes partitus | reverse complement strand
TGAAAGGATGAAAGGAAAGCAGACGATGATAGAAATGCTGTTTGCCATTTGAACCCAATTATTTGCTGTCACACTCAGTTTAGTAGCTCGTATTTAAAGCCGCACTCACCTTGGTCAGGAAGAACAAGCAGCACAGTTAGAAACATAAGAGTCAGTCCACAGCTACTGGAGAAACACATCCTCGGTTCAAGACAAGATCTGGTAGAAGATGGTTATTAACAGTCACTATTGTCACTTTTCAGAGTCACACAGGAGGGATGGTAAGGCTCTGAAAAATCCTGTTTATAAAAGCAGCAGATGTGAGGAAACAGACACACCCACAATGTCACAATGTCACACAACATCAGATTTCTTTGGGACCGGTTGCTCAGTGTTTCTCCTTAAAAAGTGTTTTCTAAAAAAAGAACCGTCATGAGGCATATTGACCTAACTACCGTTGGCATGTGGGGAAATTAGACAGTAAGCAGCACTTGACACCTTGAACTTTATTGTCACAACCGCAAGATGAACAACACACTTTGCCTGCTGTACAAAATGAGACACACAAACACAAATTGATTCACAGACATAATCAGTCTAGAGCTAATAAAAGCAAGATAACGCCTCCCACAACTCAAAACACAAACATCTGCAGAGGAGGTGGACAAAAAAACAGAGATTCCCGACACAGCGACCCTTTGACCTTCTTTGTATGTCACTTTTGCTGAAGGAGACAGCTCGATGTGACTCATTCGTTTGCTTGCTGTTGCAATGGTGATTCACGGTAAAGCACTGATGCCACAGCATCAATCACGATGTTTGCTAATTCCATCATATAATTTAAAGGAATATTGGAAAATGACACATCAGTCACGGGTAAACAGTGCAGAAACACAGCAACCGTTACAGTGCATCAGTCACATCCGAGCACCTGACAGCTTTGACAACAGTAAGAGGATCACCGGTCGACTGTTTCTTTTTTTCTGTTTTTTAGTCCGACGTCCTCCAGAGCGTCTGAGTGTCTGGTTTCTCAATAAAGAGGAGGGTTACAGTAGATTTATACTTCAATTATGACAAATAGCACCATAAAAACTGTGGTCGTGATGTGTTAAAATGACACTGGACATCAGTAAAATTCCACATCTGGTCCCTGTTGGATGGATTTCATTGATTATATTCATATTTTCAAACAGTTTTAAAGTGATGAGAACACAGACACTAGGATCGATCAGTAGACAATGTGCTCCACACTAATACACCTTCAGTGTAACATGGTAAGTGACTGTGAAAAGTGATCTCTGTTTTTCATTATATGGCTTAACGCGAATATAAGCTTAAAAAGTAGCTTTATAGTGATTGTAGTTGAATGCAGTGCAAAAGCAGGACTGGTGAATTC
>NW_007581139.1:0-1376 GCF_000690725.1 Stegastes partitus | reverse complement strand
GTGTGTGTGTGTGTGTGTCTTCCGTCTGTTGTGTGTTAATGATGTGGTTTGTTCCTCTAATTAGCCTCATTAGCAGTTGCCACGGCAGCATATTTATTTACACACAGACTCCATTTGTAAACAACAACAGGAACATGCTCAGGGCTGTTAGCAGCGTGCTGCACACAGATCCAGGACAGAAGAAACTGTCAGCAGCAGCAGACACAAACTGTTGCTGATGTTCACCGCTGAAAGAGGTTCTGCAGAAGCAGAACATAGGATCCATCATAACCTGAACACTGTCTTTATTGGACCTTGATTCTATCTTTATTTTTCACCTCATTGGACTTCTGTTGTTCCTCTTCTGAAGGTCTCGTCTGCATCCAGCTGCTGCAATATTTCCCTGGAGGGGATCAATGCAGTTTATCTGATCTGATCTGACAGGGACGCTCCCGAAAGAGGTTCTACGGGGATGTCCTGCAGTGAGAACATGGACAAAGGTTTGGGTTTGTGCAGCTTGTGGGTCTGCTGCAGCCCTCCTACTGCATGCTGTGGTCTACATATACACATAAACTGTGTTATTACGGGGACAGATGTAACGATGTAGTGAATTTAATGAACTGTTATAAGACTGAAGTCTTCACTGGGACCATCAGGACACAGGATGGTGTGAGATGATCATTAATGTGTTTAGTAAAACGTTCCCAATATGATCAGACTGGCATTAAGATAAGGTTTGATGTCACGGCTCCAAAGCAGCAGAAACATCTGGAGAGCCAGCAGGAAACATTGAGTCTGGTTCCTTCACCAGGTCAGTGTTCTTCATGTTTCCAACCTTTTGTTTTAAAGCAGAGGTTGATGTGAAACGTTCTCTGTCCTGAAGTCTACTTAAAAAACAGAACTTCCTGTCGTACAATACACCAAATAATTTACTGTAGAACTTAGAGTAAATATCTGACAACAGCTGCCAGCACAGCGTTATACAGTATAACAGCTGATGACTGCAAACACTATGACAGTATATCACAGGATACCTTTTGCTGGTTTATTATATAAGTTATAGTCATTTATTGTCTTTTCACAGAGAAGAGGAATTTATTGTAACCTTGTTTACAACATTATCTTATATTCTCTTAACATTACAGCAAACAGCTGAAACTCCACAATACAATGTTTGTTGTAGAATAGTTTGACAGTTCATTTGTTTGTTTGTTTGTTTGTTTTTTTTACATTGGCAGCGTTTGCAGATTATGCATCTTGTTCAGTGTTCTGTATGCATGAGATTCCCTTCACCTGTTGAATAAAACCAGAGTCAGAGCTGGAAAAAACACAAGTTCACTTCCTGTCACTATGATGTCATATTGTTTCCCCCTGTGTTGTTACCCTCGCCTGCTCCC
>NW_007581138.1:0-1376 GCF_000690725.1 Stegastes partitus | reverse complement strand
TAGTCACCCTGGGGTTAGGGTTAGGGTTAACTGTCGTCACCGTGGCTTGTACATACATCTGCTACCTGAAGCAAAAGCCCTCCTATTACATCAGGTGTGTGGGATGAACAACTGTTCAGGAGTCAATCAAACTTCTTGTGTGTATGAGATCAAAAGGCTTAAAGGAGAGAAGCTGAGCTGTTAAATGATAGTAGTCATGTTAATAAGTGTGTGCAGCTTCCTGAAGTCTCACCAATCAGGTGAGGTTGGTATCATGGTGTCTCTACAAAGACTAAACCAAACCTCTGGTGTAGCTGCATGGATGAGTTGGTGGGAGTGAGCAAGAAACGAAATGACGTCTAAAGCCTTGACTATCCTTGCGGACAGCCACAAGGCGAGCTGTGGACACATTATTGTTCTTATTGCACTGTTTTCTCATCTGCTCCGTACATGCACAGTCAGCCAGCATCTCCATGAACATGCGCTCTCCTGCCACAACTACACACACATTAGACGTCTGCAGAACAGTCCTCATGGATCTTTGTGGAGTTAAGCAGATGACAACATTCATGTGACCCACATTCTACACAAGTATAACACTGGCCACAAGACAAACTCATGAATTCCACAATGTACATGACCAGGCCAACCCTCTGGGGAGCCTTCTGGACATTTGGATGCAAAAAGCACAAGCTGACCTGAAGAGGCCACGTGTTCTCACATTGTTGGGATGATGTGAACTTTCAAGACTCACCTGGGATTAGCCTGATTGTGTTTGTTCTTTAATCTAAGCAGACATTAGCATTAAAGAGGGAAATGCTTTTTCACATTCTTGTTGATAAGACATGTTTGTTGTTTCACTGGGGAACCTGTCTGAAGTCTGACATGACTTCTCCTAAATGCTAACTTGCTGCACTGTTGTCTCCACCTACAGGTACATCCATTCCAAAGAAAAGCCCTTTAAATGTCAAGAGTGTGGGAAGGGCTTCTGTCAGTCCAGGACTCTGGCTGTCCACAAAACATTACACATGCAGGTGAAGGAAGTGAAGCCTGCCAAGATCAAGTGATTCGATCTGCTGTCAGAGAAGGGACCACTGAAAGAACATGGCCGAAGACACGACAATCAAAGAGCCGCCAAAGACTTTTCATCCAAGCAGAGCTTTCCATTTGGATGCAAATATTCCTCAAGTATGACATTTTTCAGCAGCCAGTTCTCAAACAATATAGAAATAAGCCTGAGTGGAGAAGTGTGTGCTTGATTATCAGAGCCTGACCTGATGGAGAACCCAGAGGACACGTGGAACCTCAAATGGACCCTAAAAAAACAAAACACTTTGTTGCAGTATCAGTACTTTGCCCAAAAGTACACACACACCTACACACACACACACCTACAC
>NW_007581137.1:0-1382 GCF_000690725.1 Stegastes partitus | reverse complement strand
AATAGGACTGTAAGTACAAGGACCACCGGATCAATCTTTGATTGGAACACTTTAACGAGTTCAAAAATGTAAGTGGGTTGTGATCAGTGAATACCACCAATGGCATTCCTGAACTCACATACACATCAAAATGGTGTAAAGCCCACACTAAAGCCAGAGTTTCTTTCTCAACAACAGAATAGTTAAGTTGATGCTTGTTAAACTTCCTGGAAAAGAAAGCGACAGGCCTCTCCTCCCCCTGACTGTCTGCCTGCAACAAGACAGCGCCCGCCCCCACGTGACTGGCGTCCACCTGGAGCTTGAACGGCCTCTGCATACAGGAGCAGCCAGCACCGGAGCACTGCACAGCAGTGCCTTCGCATCCTGAAAGGCCTGCTGACAAACCGGAGACCACACAAATTTGGCATTTGCTCGTAACAAATCTGTCAGGGGAGCTACAACAGAAGAAAAGTTCTTACAGAACTTGCGGTAGTACCCCACAATCCCCAGGAACCGCATCAGCTCTTTCTTCGTCATTGGAACAGGAAACTGTTCTACAGCCAACACCTTTACCTGCACTGGCCGCACTTGGCCCTGCCCCACAACATGTCCAAGATAAGTGACAGTAGCACAAGCAAAGTCACACTTAGCAAGATTTACTGTCAAATTTGCAGCAACCAAACTCTCAAACAGAGACCGGATACGTGACACATGAGTGTCCCAGTCATCACTATACACAACTACATCATCCAAATAAACAGCAACACCTTCTAGGCCACCGACAACCATGTTCATTAGCCGTTGGAAGGTCGCTGGTGCATTCCGCAGGCCAAAAGGCATCACCTTATAGGAATATAGGCCAGATGGGGTCACAAATGCAGAGATCTTCTGCGCTCTTTTGGACAATGGTACCTGCCAGTACCCCTTAAGCAGATCGAATGTACTCACAAACCTGGCAGACCCCACCCGGTCAATGCAATCATCCATCCGCGGAAGGGGAAATGCATCTGGTTGTGTGACACTGTTGACCTTGCGAAAGTCAGAGCAAAACCTGGGGGTACGGTCAGACTTGGGCACAAGCAAGCACGGGGAGGCCCAACTAGAAAAAGAGGGTTCAGCAATGTTGTTGTCTAGCATGTACTTAACCTCTGCATCTAAACACTTGCTCTTTTCAGCAGACACACGATAGAAATGCTGTCTGATAGGCTTTGCATCCCCTACATCAATGTCATGAACTATAAGGTGAGTTTGTGAGGGGGTGTCACCAAACAAACTGGGGAAACTGGAAATCAGCTCAACCAACTCAACACGTTGCGACTCCTGCAAGTGGCCTAACAAGCGATCAAGGGAGGCAAGAGCTTCAGTGTTCTTTAGCCGACCACACAACACTGGATCAACAATGT
>NW_007581136.1:0-1383 GCF_000690725.1 Stegastes partitus | reverse complement strand
TGCTGACATTTAACAAAAGTGCTTTAAACATGGCACTGCCACACATATTACCAAAAAACCTGAGTGCAAAATTGTCACTTTCTGCATCTGTGTTTTTAACAGCTTTGCCACATATTTAACTTCAAAACTTACTCAAAATATTCATTCAAGAACCAACATAAAGTTGTGGCTGAGTATCTCAAGTGATCAACATGTCATCACAACTTCTGTCCGTGATGATTAAACTTATCTTGTGTAAGTGAGGGGCAGGTTCTTTTTGATGAAAAGAAGCTTCTCTGCATTTTCAGCTGTGAGTCTGTTGCGTTTTTCATCAACAATGTGGGACAATGAGCTAAACAGTCGTTCACTGTCCACGCTGCTGCATGGGGCTGACAGGTATCTCTTTGACATTTGAGCCAGAATTGGAAATCGCACTCTGTGAGCCCCCCAGTATTGTAGAGGGTTTTCCTCTCGAGCAGTTGTGGTCTCTCCAAGGTATGTCTCTAACTGAATAGCAGCTCCCACAGGTGCAAGGCCCGGTGATGTTGATTCCCGCTCACCTGCTATCTCATCAAACAAACTGTCCAGACTGCTGCTGGCTTGCACCTTACGAAGCTTTCTGACAGGTGGCTCCCCAAGATCCTCCTGTTTGTCTGCCTCTCCTGTGGACATCCTTCGCAGCTCCAGCATTAGCATCTCCTTGGCCTCTGTAGCAGTGTCAGTGTTTGAAAAAAAGCGATCTTTGTACCTTAAAAAAGCAGTTATAATATTTTAGCTGGTTAAAAAGAGAGACACAAAGACAGGCAGACAGACACACACTGGAGACAGACAGACACACGCACAGGACACAGACGGAAAGACCGCACACACACACACACAGAGACACATACACACACATGCAGACACACACACACACTTTACCTCGGATCGAGAAGAGTCGCGATGCAGTACATCGAGTTTTTTTCCCCGTCACTGAGGCGCCTCTTGACGGCTGCTGCCAAAGTCCCCTTCATGGTTTTAATGCCATGGTCCTCGTCCGTTTCATTGGTCAGAAGTCTCATAAGCACGGTCACAGCAGGAATGACATCAGATGCAAGTGCATCACCTGAGCTCATTTTTCGGGTTAGTTCCTCAAACGGAGCAAGCACAGTCAAAGTTTTCTCCAAAAGTGACCACTGATGAGCGGTGACGGTGAGGTTGTCAGGAAGCTCGTACTCTGACCCAAATATTCCGAGGGCCCTCTTCTGCTCAGTGAGAGACTGAAGCATGTAATAAGTGCTGTTCCAGCGGGTCGGGACATCCTGTTGGAGTCTTTTAACAGGCTGGTTGAGTTGCACTTGTATGTCCTCCAGTTGAGAGTAGGCTAAAGCGGAGTGTTTAAAATGTCCCACGATTTTTCGTCCC
>NW_007581135.1:0-1387 GCF_000690725.1 Stegastes partitus | reverse complement strand
CGAACTGTACTCTGTACTATGATATGTACAATCAGTGAAATGAGATGAGCAGATGGTGTTTTGTGCTCCAAGTGTCTCTGCTGTTGACTTTGTGCTGCCAGTGTGGCTCTCATGGAAAAGGACAGGAGTTGGTGTGAAATGAGCCCACAGTCCTGATAACAATATTCAAGTGTGTGAATCCTTTCAGTTCCTGTTTTCAGCAGCAGAGGGCGACACATCAGCAGCGATGCAGACTCCAGCTCCCTCCCAGTTCATGTACATGGAGGTTCCATCAGAGCTCCACTCAGACCGATCAATAGGAATTCCTCACAGCTGATCATCAGACTGTGACGGTGTTAAAGATGTCTGACAGGCCTTCGGTGATCCTGCAAACGGCTCTCAGTCTGTAGCTGATGAGTTAACAGGTTGAAGTGCTGTTGGAATAAACATCCTATAATAACAGCTGTCATTCTGACATTCATCTGAAGTTTACATCGGATCTGTGGATTTATTTTGTGCCTCTCAGAAAGTTGGATGTTTTTCCTGAGTTCTCCGTCACCAACACCTGCTGCCATTTCAGAGCCTGCTGTTCCCCACCTGCCCTGTAGGAGGCCTCAGTGTGTCGCCACTGTTCATCCAGCAGCACACCTGAGGCAGCACTACGAAAACACACAACATTCCCACCACATCTTTTCATGATGTGGCTCCATTAAAGGCTCATTCCATCTCAGATCATCAGGGACCTCCTTGTTTCAAACCTTTTTATCATGAACTACCGATACATAAAATGTTATTAATGCACCACAGTAACCTGATTCCAGTCATGAGGATTACAGTTTAAAGATGATTTACATTATACGTCATTATTATCAGGATTATTAGAAACTCTTTGAGGGCATCAAACTGATTCTCTGCTTTGTGTTTCATGACCAGAGTCACAGCTGGACTCTGCAGAAAGTTAAAGTGTGAGAACATGAATGTTTCTATGAACTGATGAAGAGTTGACCTTCAAGCATCTCTCCAGTGACTTCATGGCTTCAGTCAGTGGAACAGGTAACAGTTCACTGTGTTTCTGCAGCCGACAAAGTGGGTCAGAAAATGACAAATATGTCCATATTTCAAAGTGATGTTTTCTTAGTTGTATTTGCAGAAACACTTTGAAACTCCAGAACTAGGCTATTGAACAATATTTTAGTTTTTATGGTTCAACTCGTCAAACCTGCTCAACCAGTTGTCAGTATTTCATATTAACGTATTCTGTGTGTTTTGTATTTTTGTGACGTGCAGCTAAATGTGGTTCAGAAAATATCACCAGCTGACTTCTGCATTATTCATGTTTTAGTTAATGTGGTTCAAAGATGGAACTTTGGCTTCATTTTAAAAACATTTTTTAACTCATCCTTAATCA
>NW_007581134.1:0-1389 GCF_000690725.1 Stegastes partitus | reverse complement strand
AAATACTGCAGATACTGCAGACAGTATTGAGAATACTGCAGATACTACAGACAGTACTACAGATACCGCTGACACTACGAGATGTACTGCAGACATTACTACAGATACTGCAGGTAGTACTAAATATTCTGCAGATAGTACATATAGTACTACAGATATTGCATACAGTACTACAGATGCTGCTGACAGTACTTAGAATGATGGAAATATCACAAGTAGTACTACAGATACTACGGAGAGTACTGCACATACTACACATACTGCATATAGTACTACGTACACTGCATACAATACAACACATACTGCAGGTAGTACTAAATATTCTGCAGATAGTACATATAGTACTACAGATACTGCAGACAGTACTGTACATACTGCAGACAGTACTTAGAATGAGTACTACAGATACTACAGACAGTACTACAGATACTACAGACAGTACTACAGATACTACAGACAGTATTACAGACAGTACTACAGACAGTACTACAGACAGTACTACAGATACTACAGACAGTACTACAGATACTACAGACAGTACTACAGATACTACAGACAGTACTACAGACAGTACTACAGATACTACAGACAGTACTGCAGATACTGCAGACAGTACTACACATACTACAGATACTACAGACAGTACTACACATACTACAGACAGATACTACAGATACTGCAGACAGTACTACACATACTAGAGACAGTACTGCACACAGTACTACACATACTGCAGGTTGCACATAAAATACTGTAGATACTGTAGACAGTATTTAGAATACTGCAGATACTACAGACAGTACTACAGATACCGCTGACACTACGAGATGTACTGCAGACAGTACTACAGATACTGCAAGTAGTACTAAATATTCTGCAGATAGTACATATAATACTACAGATATTGCATACAGTACTGTACATACTGCAGACAGTACTTAGAATGATGGCAATGCCACAAGTAGTACTACAGATACTACGGAGAGTACTGCACATGCTACACATACTGCATATAGTACTACGCACACTGCATACAATACAACACATAATGCAGACATTACTACTGATACTGCAGGTAGTACTAAATATTCTGCAGATAGTACATATAGTACTACTGATGCTGCAGACAGTACTGTACATACTGCAGACAGTACTTAGAATGAGTACTACAGATACTACGGCGAGTACTGCACATACTACACATACTGCATATAGTACTACGCACACTGCATACAATACAACAGATACTGCAGCTAGTACTAAATATTCTGCAGATAGTACATATAGTACTACAGATGCTGCAGGTAGTACTAAATATTCTGCAGATAGTACATATAGTACTACAGATGCTACAGACAGATGTTTGCAGCTGATGTCATGTTTATATTT
>NW_007581133.1:0-1393 GCF_000690725.1 Stegastes partitus | reverse complement strand
TCAGTCACTCGTAGATGATATATGTTTGCATTGAAGTGACACAGATCTCCAGCAGCAGTACAGATTATGACTCTTGTCCACTGGGAGCGAAGGATGACAGAGTGTGATGCTGTAATAGAGTCATAAAGTCCACAGAGGAAGGAGGGGTCAACAAAACGTCCGGCTTTGACATGGGACACCACAGTTTGCTTCCCATCAATGTTGGATTCGGTTCTCCTTAACCAAGTGGTTACTGTGACCCGGACTGTAATCAAGTCCATTTTTGTGCCTAAATCTAATCAGATTTACTCATTTGTGATGGAGCATCAGATCAGAAAACACTTACGTCGTGCTGGAAGGTGATTACAAACAATAATTTGTGTTTTAATTTGCAGCGCTTGTTGGCGCACTTGAACGCAACTCGCATCAGTTACACCGAGCTGATGAAGTGTCCTGATGAGTCACACGGCGAACACAATCCTGCACTGTCTGTTGTGTTAAGGACCTAATACCCTGTGAGGAGGACGAGGGAAATCGTATAAAGGGCTCAAAAAAAAAAAAAAAAGAAGAAGAGAGGGGCCTGACATCATCAAATCCAAAAGGTTACTGGCCAACGCTCGGCGCTCCTGCTCAAGAAAAACACTATTGATATTCCGTGGGTTCGGCCGGGGACAATGGCAGCGCCTGTCCCTCCCTCTCTCCCTCATGGCCTGGCATGGCAGAGATGTCACAGAGAGCACCAAACAAATGGATGGAGGGATAGAAAGGGATGGAGGGATGGAGGGAGGAGGAGGAGGTGGAGGAGAACAAACGCATTGTTCTCGGGGTGGAGAAAGGGGTATTGTGAGCAAGACAGATAGCTTATGTGGGAGAATGGGATGGAGGACGAGAGAGGGACACAAAAGGACACAGAAAGGTGAAACCTGGTAATTTCATTTTTATTTTCCTATAGATGCCCCCATCTTTTTCTCTCTGCAGTTGGAGGTAATCCAGAACCCTGCTTTAGGGAACTTTAAGAGGAGCACAGCAGGGACGGTTCGAGCTCATCTTCAACTTGCTTTTCATCTGCCAGAGATCAGTTCTGGGGGGGCCTTTTTTCTTCTTCAAATCCGGCTCCAGACCGCACAGCCTGCAGTCTTAGCGTGTGGAAAAACAGAGGCGGCGAGCAGGTAGGTTTGCGGGGCGACCTTCCCTCCCTGCGGGTCTGAACGGGTGACGTGATGCGAACCAACAGCACAGCTGCCAGGACCTCGGAGGAGACGGAGGCCGCCGAGCCGCGATGCCTTGCGGTAGTGTGATGCACGCCAGCTGCCCCCCTCAGTAAACATCAGTGACACAAATACACGGGCGGTTAACCAGGCGAACACACGCTTTCACAGAAAACACAGCCACATTCAGATTGGAAAAAAAAAAA
>NW_007581132.1:0-1394 GCF_000690725.1 Stegastes partitus | reverse complement strand
TCCACTGCTCATCAGCAAAGGCCTCTCATTGGACAGTTTTGTTTTTTAAAATTATTCTTTTCAACCACAATTCAAAGCAACGTCTCATTTCACTAAATTATAACTAATTTTTATTTATTATTACTTTTTCCAGTTTCTAGTTTTTTGAGTGACTGATGGGAATTCTGTCTTTTCCTTAATGGACGGGATGAACACGTGTGAGGACGACTGCAGGTCCGTTTCTGCTGGAATCAGCCATGAAATGACTGAAGTGTTCTGTGTGACGGTCAATCTCTCTCGTTCCTGGATGTTCAGGGTGTGTCAGGGACCTGAGCTGTTCTCAGTTTGTGATCAAAGTGAACATCAGTTAAAACCGTGAACGTTCTTCTATCAATCAAACATCTTTTATTTGCTCACTATAAACAAAACTACAACAAAAATGTGTCACTGAGATTTAACGCAATTAGCATACAAATAATGTGCAGAGGAAGTCGTGATCAGGAGCCTGAGCAGCTTCACTCTGGCAGAAGATTATCAGGATATAAAAATAGATTTTGGAATACGTAGCATAAAACAGGCCGCGTCTATAATCCTGCAGCTGACATCAAATTATATAAATACACAAAAACGAGTAGAGGTTAACATAAGTTCCTGTATAAAATATAAATATTGGGTCTGCTCATTCCATACGGTTCACATCAAAAATTACACCATCTGGTACGTTGCTAACAAGCTTGTTGTTGTTGCCATGGTGACGGCAGCGTGCGGCCCGGCGGGAGTCGGCTCACTGGTCCAGGTCGTTGCTGTCGGTGCTGCCGGTGCTGCGAGGCCGGTAGTACCTCTGACAGAACTCCCGGATCCGAGCACAGGCCTCCACCATCATCTGCTCCGGAACCGTCACCACGATGCGGAAGTAGTTCGGATACTCGAACGCCTGAGGAGACACGTGGTCAGGAGGGTTAGTTCTCACTGGTTATAATACCTGAGCTACCAACTGCTCCGTCTCAGGGTCCTTCACTGTGACATCAAGTCCTGCAGCTCTGAGGAACCAGAACCACATGAAGGAGGAGAAACATCTCAGGATGTCTGCTGTCACGAAAACAAAGGCGAATGCCGTAAACCGTAAAGAAAGAAAAAATAAAAGTATAACTTCTTTGATTATTTGTTGTGCAAAAATTCAATAACCGGGCGCCGCTCCAGCTCACCTAGCCGAGCGGGCGACCCATGAACACGGCTATAGTTAGCTGTAGCTAGCTGTATTTGTATTTAGCTGTAGTTAGCTATAGTTAGCTGTAGATAGCTGTATTTGTATTTAGCTGTAGTTAGCTATAGTTAGCTGTAGATAGCTGTAGGTGGCTGTAGATAGCTGTACTTAGCTGTAGGTAGCTATAGTTAGCTGGTTATAGTTAGCTGTA
>NW_007581131.1:0-1396 GCF_000690725.1 Stegastes partitus | reverse complement strand
TTAAGGAAAAGAAAATTAGTATGCATTAGTGTATCTGCTAAATAAGAAAGGGCTCGTCTCTTTGTTGTGTCTCGCAGCCCCTTTTACATTCTGCGAAAACTTTGAGTGATCAAAGTTTAAGTCTGTCACCACCTTTCAGAACGAAAATATTCAAAAAACATACGGTACTTCAAACCGGGGCTATTATTAGCATCAGTAAACAATGATATGAAAGAAGCAGCGGGGCCTCAGACGGCAAAACAGTGCTGTGAACTTTCTCTGCTTCAGACTCAACACTCAGACTTGAAGGGGAGGTCACTTATGGAAATTCAGCTTTGTCGCTCACAATGAATTTTTTAACACTTTTTTTTTTTGATTTTTTGATGTTGCAAACTCCTTTCAACTCGACTGTAATGGCACGAAGGCAGAGAAGGAAGCTTTTTATCCCCTGCAAACTGAACCTTTAAAGTTTGCCTTTAAAGACAGTCACAAAGGGGTTCGTACACCCAGACTACAGTCAAACATGTTGCCTTTTCTGATACTGTGTTTACTTATGTCTAGTTGGCCTCATATCCCCAACAAGGACCGGTACAACCACCTACTACGGTTTGATCATCAGCCGTTAGAACTCTTACCTGCTGCCAAATGTGCCACTGGAGTCCATTTAAGTTTCCACAGAGGTGAGGCCTGTGGATACGAGTGCAGAGATCAGATATCCGAGTAAACCACCAGCAGTATTTCCACATCCTTCATCACTTTTACAACTTCTGCCCACTGAGTCAGTATAAAAGATGGTTGTAGCTTTTGTGAAACCTCAAGTATGGCATTTGGTCGTTGCCATCCTGGTCTTTTGAAACCAGATCTAACGAGCAAGGGGTGGATTTGACTGACAGTCTGAGGACACGGTGGATGGCAACCAGTCAATCACAAGGCTGCTCCGCCCTAAAACATACCCTAATTTATGGTTTATTTTAGTCTAAATGAAAACATAATTTTCAAAATGAACCTCAGGCTGTATTGAAGAAGACTTGAAACTAGCTGTTGAGACCATAAAGTCTTTAAGAAAATGTTTAGTGAGGGAACAAACCAAGAAAGAAGTAGGCTTATTTTCTCATACAACTGGACTTCTTTTGCATTCAGAGCAGTCGCCCTCTGCTGGCTGTAAGAAATAACGCAGATTTAAGACCTTTCTGTATGTGTTTTATTTTTTAGACCCGTCACTTTTTATTTATCTCTTCTTACTCTTCTATCTTAATTTCTGTTTCTCTTTCAACCTTTCCTTCTCTCATTTTGTCCTCTCCCCTCTGTGCAGTGTTTGTATCTTCACTGTAGTTCTTTATGTGTTTCCTTGTTGACTTCTGAATTTTGTGCTGTTGATTATGCATTTTGTCGAGTGGTAGACACTGTGAATTAGCTA
>NW_007581130.1:0-1399 GCF_000690725.1 Stegastes partitus | reverse complement strand
TCACTGCGCCACCCTGCAGCCCTCGAGAAAGCCATTGAAGGTATAATAAGAAGATGAAAACTCCACACACAAAGATCCTCAGCTGATCTGGAAATTTAAACCCATAACATTATAGCTATGAGGCAGCAGTGCTACCCACTACACCTACATATGTGTCGCTCTTAAGAGAACCTTCAGTCATAAAATGAACTGACAACACTCATTTGAAGTCTTGATGATGTTCCCCAAAATGCAGAAACGTCTTCAGTACAATCGTTTCAAACTATAAAAAGTCTGAGAAGCACACTCGCACGTAACACACTCATTCAGTAGCATCCAAACGTCTAAGACCACATCAGAAATCTGTCTATATAAACCTGGAAATAACCAGAAAGTTTAGAAACATCTAATAACACAAGACGTTCTCATATGTAAAATGAAGATGAAACATTTCAAATTCTACTCTGTTGTCCAGGTCAGCAATCAAACTGAAGCAGTTTAGCAGCAGTGACCATGTTATTTCCTTTGTGCAAAGGTCAGACTTCCTCACACTGAAGCAGAAGGATTTGATCTACCCATAGCACCGTCCTAATGTTCACATCACAACCAACCCAAATATTACAGAAAAAAAAAAGAAGTTTACATCTAAATAAAAAGCTCGCTGATGATTTACAGCCAGAACAGAGTGAGGTTAGTTGCCCTAATGACGGATTACAAATATGCTTTCCCTTCAGTGCGTTGGCTGTAAAAATGTAAAATGAAAAGTTCCAAACCCACAACAACAGGAAACATGGTTTGGTGTTGTCAAGGTACCGTGATAGATGTCCAGTTTATATCATTTTGGGCCCTTGCAGCCTGTCACACACAATCACTTACAGGGTGACGTCGGTGTGAGGGGCACTTCTGTTTGAGGTCAGAAACGGGCTTTAATTGGTAGACCCACAGTTATCAGGACACTGCTGGCACGCCACCAATTCAAAAATATGGTGTTTGAGTTCTCTCACCATGAGGCTGTTGTGTGCACTTGTGGCTCTGGTAAATTGAATTAGTGATTTTATTCTTTTATACTCTTAATGTGCTGTTTTGTTGTTTGAGAGCTGTAGAGGTAGCACCCTGAGGTGTTATATGTTTTCTGTCATTCATAAAGCAGGTCTGCCACAGCTAAACCTGAAGTCAGAAAAGCTGAAAATAGTTAGATGACTGTTAGCCAGGGCACTTTGTGCATTATTTAGTCTTACAAATGATGCTACTTCACACATTTCTCTCTAGCCTTTGTTGTATTCTTTACACAACCACTTCTTTTGTACATGACCAAGTGTAACCCCATGGATATCTTCTACAATACACTGTCTAAAAATGTGTACTATTATCCATCCATCCATCCATCCATCCATTATCTATACACCACGTAGTCCTCACT
>NW_007581129.1:1013-2085 GCF_000690725.1 Stegastes partitus | reverse complement strand
AGGTGCAAGACACATTTAAAGGCCTTGAATCCTTGAATCCTTGGATCCTTGGATCCTTGACTCCTTCTACGTAGCTGCTCATGACATCTGGTCTGGGACACATCCGCTACATCCACACGCCACCAACCTCTGGGCTATAAATCATCCCACAAAGTCCTCATATTTTTTTTGCCAAATTGGATACATTTCTGGCATAATTTATTATCTAATCAGTGGCCAGAAAAAAAGTTTAAGCTGATCTGAAACCTCTTTGCTTGATTGAAAGACTGACACGTCTTGTGTGAGTCGCTGAAAGACTTTGAGATGACGGCGACGCTAAATGACACTCGCCGTGACAAGTGGCAAATGGAGAGGATTAACATAAGCCAATGAGCTACAGAATGAATATATGTTCAAACCTCATTTGAAGTGGCATCTGTGACATTGCCATGCCAATTTAGAGAGAATTCAATCTGCCGGCATCAACTCTCTAAAAGTGTGATTGGACTTGTGAAGAGACCAATTTGTTTCTAAATGTGTGCAGTCAGGCCTCTTTGTGATTATGATACCATATCTGAATCTATTCTTGAGCTTCAGCTGTATTCTCAACTCCATCAGCACTCAAATTAGCCTTTCTTATCGTGTATTTGAGGGAAGATTAGAACATAATACAGTCTATCATTTTGAGAGGCAGGGTTAATGTTTGCTGGGATGTTTGAGAGGTTATCAGCTGTCAGTACAAATTGCTGGAAACTTGATGAAGTCTGTGTTTCATTTGTGACCAGCAGTTAATCCAATGTACCAGACTTGTGTTCTGGGATGAATTATTTTTGATGAGGCTGCCATCCCTTTTTCGTCAATTTCACGCATGTTTGTACAGTCCGTAAATGTGACTGCCGACGTCCGGGTTCTTGCTGCTACTTTCGAGTTTTCCTCTAAAAATATACAGTATGAGTAATCTTTATAGATGGGCTGATAACTTTTTCTGTCATTGCTGCTTTCTTTCACAGTTATTCCAAACATTTTGCACATAGATTATAAAAAAATGTTGGGAAATACAGTCGTGACTCGATAATCCGACCCTTAACAATCC
>NW_007581129.1:0-328 GCF_000690725.1 Stegastes partitus | reverse complement strand
ACATCTGAGAGCAGATCCAACACAAACGAGGATCAAGTCAGGAGAAAACAATCTAGATGAGCGCCATAGAACAAGTTCAAGTGTATGGATCCTGAGTCAGTGCTTTGGGCTCTTTGTCCTGTTCCTTTCCAGCCTTTCCTGAGCTATCTATCTATCTATCTATCTATCTATCTATCTATCTATCTATCTATCTATCTATCTATCTATCTATCTATCTATCTATCTATACAAACAAACAAACATTTCACCTGTCAGTGGTTTTAATGTTATGTCTGATTGGCGTAACATCTCAGCAGGAAAATAAACAAGCACATTTACCTGAATATGA
>NW_007581128.1:4685-5718 GCF_000690725.1 Stegastes partitus | reverse complement strand
GTTGACATTAGAGCTCTGACCAGTTTAAGATACATTGATATGTCAGTAAATAGGGAAAAACTAAAGATGATGATGTCATGGCTTTGGAAGCTTTTAATAGGTTAACTGACATCTTCTGAGTTAATTGGAGGCAAACCTGTGGATGTATTGTAAGACACACCTCAAACACACTGCTTCCTTTTGTGACAACATGCAAAATCTAAAGACATCAGCCAAGATATCAGGAAGAGAATTGTAGACCTCCATGAGTCTGATTCATCCTTGGGTACAATTTCCAGATGCCTGAAGGTTCCACGTGTGTCCAGCCATCATAGTGCTCAGGAAGGAGACGGTTCTGTGTCCCTGAGATGAAGTGTTTTGGTACAAAATGTGCAAATCAACCTCAGGACAAAAGCTAAAGACCTTGTGAAGATGCTGCTGAAGCTGGTCAGAGAGTCATTATCCACAGTGAAACCAGTCCTGTACCGACATGGGCTGGAAGGATACTCAGAGAGGAAGAAGACATTACTCCAAAACAAAAACATAAAAAGCCAGATTACAGTTTGCAAATGCACACAGAGACAAAGACCTTCATGTCTGGAGACATGTCCTGTGGTCTGATGTAACTAAACCTGAACTGTTTGGCCTTAATAACCATCGTTACATTTGGAGGAAGAAGGAGGAAGCTTGAAGTCTGAGAACACCATCCCAACTGTGAAGCACGGGGGTGGCAGCATCATGGACCAGAATTCATCAAACTATTGTGACAAACTTGTGGAAGAAACCCAAAACGTTTGACCCAAGTCATACAGTTTAAAGGCAACGCTACCAAACACTTACTTATGCTTTGAAGAAATTAATTTTTTAAAAATCTCCAAAAATGCTCTCTCTCATTATTCTGGCATTTAGCAAACAGAAATAACTCTGGTAATCCTAATGGACCTGAATCAGGAAAGGTTTAGTCTGATTTAATGTCAGACAGTGAGACAAAAAAAGGTTTTGTGTCTTTATATACAGTGTATGTAAACCTCTGGTTTCGACTGTATATGTCTGT
>NW_007581128.1:0-371 GCF_000690725.1 Stegastes partitus | reverse complement strand
TTGATAGCAAAACACACACACATACATGTACTATGACCATGAAAACCTCTTACTCCTACTTTCTGTATTCTGTAGACAGTATTTAAAAATTATTTGTGTTGCTGCCTCCTCTAGGACGTGGTAAATCACCTGCTCTACACTGTGCAGACATCGAGGTTGTCGACTGTGAAGACCTCGAACTTACTTTGCAGGAAAAATCCCCAAACGTCTATCACGTCAAGAAGTACCAACACTGGTTCTGTGGCCAAAGTCCTGGAGTGGATATATGCTGTGTGAGTTGACATTAGAGCTCTGACCAGTTTAAGATACATTGATATGTCAGTAAATAGGGAAAAACTAAAGATGATGATGTCATGGCTTTGGAAGCTTTT
>NW_007581127.1:2817-3097 GCF_000690725.1 Stegastes partitus | reverse complement strand
GTAGTCTTTGTGTTGCTAACGAGCCGCTCGTCTGCACATCCACATGACGAGTTTTTCTGTTTGGTACGCTCAGAGCAGGGTGCTGCTGCATTTGTATTCCAGTTTGGGTTGGGAGTTCAGCTCTTTCCTTTTGCACTGTTAGCCATATTTTTCATTTATATTTTATTGATTTAGCAACACCCACAGGCCCTGTTGTTCCTTTGCAGTTTTGCCTTCTTTGTTAATTGTACCACTAACCAATAAATAACTTTTACACAGCCAAAAACAACCACACTGCTGC
>NW_007581127.1:0-1127 GCF_000690725.1 Stegastes partitus | reverse complement strand
CAGCGTGGGTTGGTCACTTTGGTCCACTATAATGCAGATTTCCCAGCATACAGGGAACATTTCCACAACGTTGAAAGCAAAAGAAGGTTTGAAGGATATTCCTCACGACAAAAAATGTTTTTTTTGAGGTTTAAAGTGAACTATGAGGGAACATTAAGGTGCTATCGAGGCCTCAGAAGACAGAATGTGTTCCTGTAAAGTGATATAATAACAAAGATGGAGCGTTTTGCCTGCAACATTCTGGGAATCATCTTGGAAACATTCCTACAATCTTACATGATACAAAAAGGGCGTCCTCAATGCAAGCTAGAATGTCTGCAGGGAACTTAATCCTGCCTTTAGGAGGAACCAAAGGAGAGCTCCCCCGTGCCGAACATTCTCACAACGTTGAAAGCAAATGAAGGTTTTAAGGATATTCCTCATGACAAAAAATGTTTTTTTGAGGTTAAAAGTGAACTATGAGGGAACATTAAGGTGCTATCGAGGCTTCAGAAGACAGAATGTGTTCCTGTAATGTGATATAATAACAAAGATGGAACGTTTTGCCTGCAACATTCCGGGAGTCATCGTGAAAACATTCCCACAATCTTACATGATACCAAAAGGATGTCCTCAATGCAAGCTGGAATGTCTTCAGGGAACTTAATCCTGCCTTTTGGAGGAACCGTCTGGCAACCAAAGGAGAGCTCCCCCGTGCAGAACATTCCCACAACGTTGAAAGAAAAAGGTTTTAAGGATATTCCTCACTACAAATAATGTTTTTTTGAGGTTAAAAGTGAACTATGACGGAACATTAAGGTGCTATCGAGGCCTCAGAAGACAGAATGTTTTCCTGTAATGGGATATAATAACAAAGATGGAGCGTTTTCCCTGCAACATTCTGAGAATCATCTTGAAAACATTCCCACAATCTTACATGATGCCAAAAGGGCGTTCTCAATGCGAACTAGAACGTCTTCAGGGAACTTAATCCTGCCTTTAGGAGGAACCAAAGGAGAGCTCCCCCCGTGCAGAACTTTCTCACAACGTTTATAGAACTAACATAAAAGTTTCTCCCTCTCGCGCCAGAATCTTCTGAGATCTACCAAATACCTGCCAAACAATGGCAGCCTGCTCCGGTCCACTTT
>NW_007581126.1:0-1409 GCF_000690725.1 Stegastes partitus | reverse complement strand
TGCAGGGAAACTTATTTGTTTTTTTTTTGATAATGGTCTTTAGATGACACCAACCACATTTCAAGTTGATGTGGTTAATTAGCCCGTTAAAGTACACTGACTGCAGATGGCCTACAACTGTGCAAAAGTTACGCAGGAAGTTCCAAACCGATGACTTCATGTTGGGTTTAGGTCCTGGATCCGAGAAGTGAGGACATGACGCATGTGCCCAGCAAATGTGGTCCATGTAGGTGAAACCTGATGTGGGGGGCTCCGACCATAAAGATTTTTTAGGTGTTTTTCAACATCCATGACCTGATTCAATTCCAGCAAGGGCCAGAAGAATTTGTCCAGATACACGAAGGCCATAAATTAGGATTCTTCGCTCTGCGTCACAGTCGGCTGCTGCCGTTGTGAAAGTGGGTCGAACAATACTTTTCCTGTTTTTCTTTTCTAGTTTCTCCATAACTCACTTTTTTGTTTCAAATTGGTTGCCAACAGGTTTCGAACCCCCGCGGGTCCTCGTAAAATTACAACATTATGAAGAATACGGCTGCACATAAATTACACACTTACTGCGTATACTGTATAAACACGACGGAGCCAAGCTTCTGTTACTGCGTTTCCCTGCTGACCGCGAGCACATTTCAGCACATGAAGACAAACACAGAAAACACAGGAGATGGAGACGTGTGAACTGACCCGGGCTGAAGAGAAACGTTTCATAAATATACATGTTGGGTTTGATTTGTCCTGACGGTGAGCAGAGCTGTAGCCGCTCGCTCGCTCTCAAGCAGCAGAGTGAAAACTCCACAACAGACCGTCGGGAAGACAAGCAACACCTGTGCATTAAACATGTCTGTCGTGTCCCGGTGGTCCGTTTGTTGGTCAGTCTGTAACTCTGCTGTTGCTTTCATGAGGACTGAAGTTCTACATCAGCTTCCTTCCAGGATTAATCTCTTTATTTTTGGTGGCAGGACAAACAGTGTTTGGCAACTTTAAACTGGTCCAACCTGATGCTCGGTCAAACTTATTCACCAGAAGGTTTACTCTTAGCCTTAAACCTGCACTCTTTATAACTGCCAGCAGGGGGCGACTCCTCTGGCTGCCATAACAAGTTGATTGTATAGAAGTTCAACAAAAAGTGAGCCTACTCCTCACTTGATCTGTTCCCTCTGCAAACATGTTCTTCATGGTTTTATGGCCTCAAACGCTAGCTTTATGCCTCCGCCACCTCAAGGTGTTTGTTTAGTAGCTTAGAGGTGAATAGATGATAAAGCAGGGTATGTTGTAGGACCTGGCTACCTCGCTCATCCCTCCAAAAATCACAGTGGTGAATCTCTCAAAAACAGCTATGTCCATCTTTTATATATCTATGATCTATATTTGGGGTGGATGGATGAGTCCATAAAACACTGGACTTTAGCTTT
>NW_007581125.1:0-1411 GCF_000690725.1 Stegastes partitus | reverse complement strand
AACCACTGTGCTTGACCAAATTGTGGCTCACAGACTTCCAGGGACTTCAACAACCAGATGGAACTTTCATAGCCGTGCTGTTAACACAGTGTTTGAACACAAGGATGACCTCATCAAGTGTTTCCAAACTATCAGAGACTCTGGTGACTTTGATCCAATCACTGTCAGAGAGGCAGGGGGCTTTGTGAGAATGCTGGAGGAAGAAGATTTCTGCTTTCTCCTGGCCTTGTTTCACAAGATCCTGCCACATGTGGACATGCTGTTTAACCAGCTACAGAAGAGGAACATCGACTCTGTCTACATCACAGGAGTCATCCAGACGTTCACCAACAGCATGCAAAAGATCAGGTGAATAATGATTTATCATTATTGTAATAAAAGTCTCCAGTATGTTAGTTTTTGAAATAGCGATTGTGGATGCTAACCTGTGTTTCTGATTAGGGACTCCATTCCTTCTCTGAATGAGGAATACAGCGCATCTGTGCAGCAGCACTCCACAAAGAGAAGGAGGAAATTTGGACAGGGAGAACGACAGCAGTTGGCTTCAGAGGTAAGCAGCAATATTACAGTCCTGTTTACAAGACACCCAGTAGGTGTTTTTACCGTACCTACCTTTTAATTTATTGATATGTAAAATGACTATATGCTATATTTCTCTGTCTGCCGTCCTCAATTCCTGTGTATTAATAAGAGTTACACATTTGCTTTTATTATGCTATATTGTAATCACTGTGCAGCTACTGAGGAAGGCAGACACTGATCTCACCTTGTAAGAGAATACTGATGACATTATTTACTATGGTAAGGTTTACTATGTGTACTTACCTTTTTTTATTATTATTTATGTATCATGTCATAGGTATGTGGTACCATTCTGAGCCATGCCAAAGAGCGGTTCTCATTCACCAAGCACCTCATCAGTGCCACTCTGCTACATGGAGACTTGTTTGTGCAACACACTGCACAGTTCCCAGATGCAGCACTGGAAACTACCGTTGAGGCCTACCCCATGTTGAACAAAGCCAAGCTGAGAACAGAGCTATCCCTCATCTATGAGAACGACGAGTTCAAGGCCTGCAGTGGTGCACTGACTCTATTCCAGTTTTTCATGGAGAACAACCTTCAGGGCACGTTCACTGAGACTGTAAGTCTTCTCAAGATTCTCATCACCACACCCATGACAACAGCAGAATCAGAAAGATGCTTCTCTACTTTAAAGAGAATCAAAACTTTCCTGAGGAACACCATGACGCAGGATCGCCTGAATGCACTGGCCATGCTCTCCATGGAGAAAAAACTTGTCAGAAACATTCCTGACTTCAATAAAAGGGTCATTGAGCTCTTTGCCACACAGAAGGACAGAAGGGCAAAATTCCAGTACAAATAAGACACACACACACACACACACACA
>NW_007581124.1:0-1432 GCF_000690725.1 Stegastes partitus | reverse complement strand
TTTAAAATACACGTGGAAGGTAAGGAAGCTGCTGTATGTTTAATACATGATCTGTGGTTGTTACTCAGTTTGTTCTTCAGTCCTTAAATTCCTGTTTATGTCGAGGGTAAAACATAAAGTCAGCGTAGTTTAAACCTGGTTTTAATGACTGTTTAATACTAGTTAAGGGAAACCTCTTTGAAATAAACTTGTACAACGTTAGAAAACCAACATCTTTACATGTGCATCTTTCAGTTATCCCAAATATAATCGTAACCAGCAACTGAACACATTTTTCACAATTTCACAACGTTTAACTCTCAGTACATTATACTTCGTCTTGTGCCAGCTTTTTAAAAAAAAAATAAAGATATTAAAAAAACAAACATTTACAGTCTAAAAAAAAATTATATATTTTGAGTGTTGTGTTTGTTCTTGTGTGTGATTCTAAGGTCACAGTGACTGCTTTGTTGGTTTGCTTCAGTCAGGAGATATCTTCCACGCTTTGATCAAATGTCAGACTTTGAATCTTGAGTCAGAGTTTCGTGTTATTAGGTGGACTCGCCATAGTATCTTGGATTTTGTTGTTTGTGTGCTCTACAGAGCCTCATGTTGTGATCTCTAATAGTATTTGTTTGCTCATGCAGTTCTGTGTCTTGTCGCTCTCTTTTTTGTCAGTTTCTGGTCATGAATTAGTTGTTTTCTTTCTGAATTAATTGTTTTTATTGCATATGTGGTGCCTGTCTCTGGCTACTTGCAGTGTAATTGCAGTTTTTGTATAGGCAATAGCACCGCCACCCGACTCCTTTACAGTTACTTCTACTAAATCAGCTTTCCTCAACAAAGAGTCAGTCCAGAAGGAAGTGAAAGCTACTCTCTTCCAGAAAGCCTCAATGAGCTGTGAGCTAGTTGATGACAACACAGAGGTGAAAAGGTACAAGGATGGCAAGCTGCTCAGTCCCAGCAGAGCAGTTTGCATGGAATCGAAGGGCAAGATTCGCCAACTGGTGCTTGACAGTGTGGAAAGGAAAGATGCTGGAGAGTACGTCTGTGAAGTAGGAAGTGAAAAATTGGCTTTTAAAGTTCAGATTACAGGTGTGAGGTCATAAAAAGGAACGGATCTATGTCGGTGTTCAGTCATTTGGAAATATTTGTTGAATTTTGTTTTTCTGCCTGTCTGACAATTGAAATGAGAGGAAGTGAAAAAGACTTTAGAGTTTGTTTGTTTTTTGCAAATGCAGTGGTGTTTTACTGGTATCACACATTTATGGGTATATAGTGATTCTTTTGTTGTCTTATTTATGTACCTGTGCAATATTGCATTGTGGTTTTGGTGATACTGCCTGTTTGTGTCCTGTTATATGTATTTTATCTCCGTGTGTTTGACTCCCTTAAACTGTAGCTTTAATGTGTTGTGGTAAAATTAAGCTGTTAAAATACGTTTTCCATCATC
>NW_007581123.1:0-1445 GCF_000690725.1 Stegastes partitus | reverse complement strand
AGAAAAATACAATTCTGATAATATGACAAACATAAGACAGACATAAAAAAAAAACAGAACCCTCATATTTATGCTGCTCTCTAATTGCTCAGTTTGCAGTCGAATTCTGTTCTGTAATTGAAGAAAGCGGTGAGGTGACTGATCTGACCATTGTCTAATTTCTATTTTAATATGCATCAACATTCACCAGAAACTGAGAGGGGTAGATTTGCATGCTGGGTATTTTAATTTTCTCTGCGCCGCGAGGACGCCATCATTCCTCTCCGGAGCTCCGATGGATGAGGGGTGTCTGTCACCACCATGTCGAGTTCCTCTGACGTGAAGCTCTCCGGCACCTTCCTCTTGCTCATCCTTGGAGCGCTCGCCAATATCTTCAACCTGGCGGCCACGGTGGTGCAGCAGCGGCGGTCCGGAGGGGTTAAAACCGTCGCTGTCCTCATCTGCTTCATCTCACTGGGCAACGTCTTGCTGCAGATCTCAACCTTCATCCTCGGGTTGGCGTGCTCTGCTGGCCAGACTTGCAGTTCTTCTTCTGCGCCGTTTTGTTTGTCTGGCTCAGCAGCAGCTCCGTCAGCTTCTGGTCCATCGCCGGGCTCAGCGTCCTCTACTGTATGACGGTGGTGAGTTTCTCCTCAGCCGTCTTCAGAGCACTCCAGAGGAACATCTCAGCCATCCTGAACGTGGCCTTGATGGTGATGCTGTTGACCTCCTGCGTGATGTTCGCCCCGTTCTTCTACCTTCATTTCCAAAGAGAAACTCCATCCAACTCGACTTGCGTCTTCAGGAAGCCTCTGTTCCTCGCCTGGGTTGACGTCCACGTTTACGTGATGGTCTTTATCTCCTACCTCACCCTGATGCTTTTGGCGATCATGCTGTCAACTTCCCTGCGGCTGGCCGTGTTCCTCTGCAGACACACCTCATCCATGCAGAAGAAGAAGCAGCAACAGAGGAGCTCTAATGCTGCAGAGTCCTACCTCCTGGTGTGCAGACTGACTGTCGCTCTGGTTTGGGTTTACTTCACCACGCCGCTCACCATCTCCCTCTACTACTTCCACGCTATCTTTGCTTCTGGGTTGAGCGCTGACATGCTCTTCCTCGGTTTGTCTTTTTATTGCGTGGCTTCTGCGTTGATACTCACCTGCTCCAATAAAAACCTGAGAGAGAAGCTTGGTGTGCTGCTCTGCAAGAGAAACACAAAGGCCAGGAAGGCTGGAGATGAGCAGGAACTGACGGCAACAGTTTGATGAGTTTTATATGAAAGACGTGTACAGACAAAAAGAGTTTTCTGGGGGTTTAGGTAACAACGGGCACCATGACAAAGACTTATCGTGATGCTTAATGACCTTCAACCAGAGCTTACATGCTCTAGACAAGCTGGAATCAACATCTATTTATTGCATGTCATTTTCCAGAAAAATGCAGCTAAATCTCATATGTAACAGCTT
>NW_007581122.1:0-1446 GCF_000690725.1 Stegastes partitus | reverse complement strand
AAATAAAAGAAAATGACTTTCTTCATCACATATCTCTAGACTTAGCATTAGCATAGCTTTAGCCCTGAAGTGCAATCCCTACCCAAGTCTGACTTAACCCTCAGTCACACCTAAAGTCACTGCAAGGTGTCGCTTTATCTCAACGTCCAGACTCGTACCTGGGAACTCCAAAAAGAGAACGAAACGTTGCTCACAAGTACTGGGTGCCATCATCAAGAAAGTGGGCTTTTAGGGAGGGGGCCTTGGAGAGACAGCAGCGAATGTACATATGCCTTTTTTGGTTCCTACCAAAGATCAAATCAAATTCACATCCAATAATAAATTAAATCAACGACACAGCTAGATTTTTAAATATATATTTGTGCTCCTGTTTAGGTTTCTTGGAAGGCATCGAACACGCCTGGTATTTATATTCTCGTATGCTAATATTAAATCCTCGTTGACAGGTTTCAGTGTGAAGGAGGTTCTGTATGTGCAGGCGAAACTGAGCGGTTCTCATTTCCCGCTTGACTAGTTAAGTGAGATGGGAGGTCGGGGTTGAGGAACGAGGGGGGAAAGGTTTTTGACATGCACATGGTTGCCTGTTTTCATATGTAAATGCCTGGCAGATATTTTCTCCCTCCTGCCTGTAATTGTGCTGGAGGTAAACACATCTGTATCTGTCAGTCTGCTCTGCTCTGTCTGTCTGTCTCTGTGCTTCAGCCTTGAGCTGTCAGTCTTCCTCTGTCACTTTCCCTTCATAATTCTCCGGCTCCTTCTGTTTTGTTTTTTTTTCCATTTCGTCTCTACGCTCTGCCAGCATCAGCCGGCAGAAAAGCTCCAGAGTGTTTCTGTCTCACTGGCGCTGCCAACCGAAGTCGTCGGTTTCCAGCCGCTAATGCCGCAAACTCAGTTTATCCGACAACCGACACGAAACGTCACCGCGACGCTTTGCATTCAAGTCACTTACATGCCAGTCAACCACGTCATTGACTTTGAAACGGACTGTAAGATGCTGTTAACCACAGCTGTTGTAGAGCTAAGTAACTGCTGACTTAACACGCTGCATACAGTTAGCTGTGCTTTACAGTTTAATGAGAATATACAACACGTAGAACGAAGCCTGGCACCGTCAGAGCCACGCTGCATTTACAGTTACAGGCCTGAAAGTAAAGAGAACTGTTGAAGATTAGCCACTTTATGTGATTTCAACCTTGTTTTTTAACCACGGAAAGCCCAAAACCTGCTGGTAGGTTTGAAAGCCGTGCTACATTGCTGCAGTTGAACCATCTGCTGGATTTATCCTGGAAAAGCTCAAAAAAAATTCTCGGCACACCTGTGAAGCCATGATGCAACTCTGATGCAACCTCTTTTATTTTTTCTTTTTAACAAAGGACAAATTTGACAAACTAAATAAATAAACTTTCGCTACACATGACTCGTGGCAGACTGAACTCAACCCTCGTA
>NW_007581121.1:0-1451 GCF_000690725.1 Stegastes partitus | reverse complement strand
AAACCTTTAACCTTTATGTCGACACCAGAAGCTGCTGGTTGCATCAACTTAACTTTCTGTGGAACTCAAACTTCATTTTCTGCGTCGGTTCAATCAGCAAATAAACTCAAGTCGAGGTAACTTAATAAAACTAACTTCAGCTTAAAGTGTCTTAATAAGCTGCTGGACTTAATTAAATGCTTAAATACAAGATAACGTTCTGGTTTATGACGTTATTTTGATGCTTGTGTTACATAAACCTAATTAATGTGTCATTTAAACTCAGATCTTTGCAGCAGCTGATTTAAACCGACTTTAAACTGAAATCAGTTCCATGTTTCTTCATCTCGTCTTTTAAATTCCACGAAAGTGAGAAACAACCATCACAGACTCGTGTTTAACAGCGAACTTTATCCGTCCTACTTTTCACTTTTGACCAGTTTTGAATAAGAATTATTCAGTTTTAATGTTTCGTTTGACAAACCTGCTCAGCGACGAAGCTTTTCTTGTTGGATTAATTATATTTATAAAAAGCAATTAAACGAGAAAAAAAACACGAAAAAGCCAAAACCTACGACAGAAATTGGAGCAACTTAATATTTTGAAGTTTTTCAACTTAAAAACGCATCATAACTATAATAATAAATTATGTAAAATTAATTGAAAATAACTCGTTGGACCAACATAATTTAATGTGAAATCATTTCATGCTACCAAACATGAAGTAATTAAATATATCTGATTTAGAAAGAAACCCTAACTCTGATTTATTAGCTGGTTGAACTTAATATTATGAACTAAATAAAACAGAGGTGATCTGGTGTAATGTTTTGTTTCTGTTGTTGAATCCAATCATTAAAAAGAGAGTTTTTCACATTTATAATTTAAATTTGTGCTGTTTTTGTTCCAAGATTAAAAAATCAGGTGTTAAAACAGAAAACCGCCGCTTTGTTGTTGAATGAATTCATTTCTTAAAAGCAAAAACATGAAAAAAAAAAAAAAAACTTGAAAAAGCAAAAAAGCTTCAGAAGAAGCTGGAATGTGAGCAGGTTCATTTTTAAAAAGTCTGTCAGCTGTTCATCATTATGATAATTAAGTTTTTAATTACAACAAACTTCATTTAACTGACTTGAAAAAACTAATTGGAGCAATTTTACTTTATGACAAATCTGCTTTTTGTGGTGATTTTGTGTCTTTTTTTTGTGATTTTGCTTTTTTTTCTTGTTGATATTTTGGTATTTTCTAGTGTTGTGGTGATTTTTTGTGTTCTGGTGCTGCGTTTGCATGCTTTTGTGATGAGTTTGTGCCTATTCGTGGTGGTTTTGCACCTTTGTTGCTGATCTGTTTTGCTTTTTTCTATATTGTTTGGTTATTTTGTGTGTTTCCGTCATATGTTTCATGCTTTTGTGGTGATTTCATGTCCTCCTGCAGAGATTTTTAATCATTTTGTGGTGATTTTGCGTGTTTTGGTG
>NW_007581120.1:0-1455 GCF_000690725.1 Stegastes partitus | reverse complement strand
AATTTTAATTTATTCACAGTTTTATTTTATTTTACTCATAGCTCAGTTTCATGTTATATTTTTTATTCTACTCATAGTGGAATTTTATTTTAAATCAAATTAAATTATTTGTGTTTAACACTAACAGTAAAGATCTGTTTTATTTTATTCTGTTTAAACCGTGTGTTCTGCTCATTAACACTCTGAACCGTAAAAACTCATCAGTGGGTTTGAAAAAAACACCAAAATGACACCGTTTATGAACCACAAACTGGATTTTCAACTTTCAAACAGGAAACTTCTGCAGATTGACTGGATTTAAATGAGCAAAAATGTCATTTATTTACAGATATTTAATGTTATTTTAAGTAAAAATGATGGAAAATGGTGAATCTTTTTGAGGAGACTGCAACTGCCGACATGATTTAATAAGTCGACCCTTCAAAATAAACTAAAGCAGATCTAAAAAAAAAAAAGAAAAGAATTTTGGATGAATTAAAAGATCTTTAAGAAGCTAAAATAGAAGTTCAGCTGCTTTTTGACTGAAGCTCCAGAGTTTAAAAAGTTCATCTAAAGCAGTGAATTAGACTTTTGGCAGAAACAGGTTCCTTTAAATACCTTTCAGAGTTTAATTCGATCCCAGAAACTCCAGAAAATCAGAGTTTAAGGCTCAGATCTGGTTGTTTTTCTGGACAGAAGAGCTTCTCTGGTGTTTGTTTCTGTTCTACAGTTTCTGATAAATGGTGTCACTCTGCTGATTGTTCTGATTAAAACCAGCCGGTGATCACTTCCTGTTTACCTGCACGTGCTTTTATTTTTTAACATCGACTATCACCTGCACACCAGGAAGTAAAGGCTCTGCTTCTGTTTCTAGCTACAGCCTGTTGTTCTGGGAACCAGACGTCATCCTAACAGCTGATAGTTTCAGTGTTTCCAGCCTTCAGCGAGTTACAACAATAAGGTCCTGATCCACGTGTCGGGCGTTCCTGCCGCCCGAGCAGCAGAAAGCATCGGAGGAATGAGAGGAATGTGGGCCCGAGGCTGGCAGCGACCAGAGCCTCTGAGAGACGTCGATGATATTCCTGCCAGGGCTCGGATTAGAACTCCGCTGGCGTCGGATTTGGAGCAGATTTACCGGCCTGAAGGGAAAGCTTTTCCAAAAACAACTCGGAAGCTGTGGAAGCGGTTTGGGTGTGAGAGCAGCAGGCGGTGCGTTCAGGTACAGGCGCTGCGTTCAGGTACAAGCGGTGCGTTCAGGTACAGGCGGTGTGTTCAGGTACAGGCGGTGTGTTCAGGTTCAGGTGCTGCATTAAGGTGCGACTCGGTTCATGTGGTGCGTTCAGGTACAGGTGTGACTAGGTTCAGGTGGTTCTAAAGTTACCAAACTCTGTTCCACCTGCTGACTCGGTCTCAGTCTCTAAGAACAGACTAGAGAGCAGCTGTGCACTAGACAGACTGAAAACAAACAAACAAACA
>NW_007581119.1:0-1455 GCF_000690725.1 Stegastes partitus | reverse complement strand
GTTAATAAAAAATGAGGATGCAGAAGCCTCAATAATAGAAAACAAAACATGTAGAATAGTTTTTATCATGTAGTATTTGGTCACTAAACTGAAAAGAAAGTTGTGTTTGTTGTACTTTCACAACTGATCGAGCAGTTCTACCACAAAGACAGACAGTTTTGCAGAAACTATTCTAAATATTTTATCAAATCAGAGAAGGTTCCTGATGAACTGTTGAACAGAAAAACAGCAAAGACGTTTTTGTGCAGGCTGATCGGATGAAAGTTGCTGCACAGAGTTCAGAGCTGCTGGTGGTGGACAAGAAGGTTTAATAAGGTCTGATAAAGCAGGCAGGATGTAACACGCAGATCATAAATAAGATCTGTGGACTGACTGTGTTCGGTGGAGCAGATGGTCAAAAACACTCGACACTCATGAGGACGTGATCAGATCCTCACAACAGGATTATCAGGACCCAGAGAATTCACACTGATGATATCATCGTCACATCTGGAGAGAAAAATGCTTTGAAATGCTGCGTTTTGTCTCTTTTTGTGGCAAATAAATTCACTCAGAGCTCAAATCAAGATGTCAGGATTCTACTTTTCTTTGTTTTTCTGGTGAACCAGGTCAGACGTCACCAGCTCTCTCCTGCTTTCTCTGTTTTTCCTGCAGGTCTTAAGTCCCAAAAGACAAAAACTACGATTCAAAGTTGTTTTTACGTCATTCTGCGGTTACAAGAAGTCTGTTTTACATCATCACAGAGTTGCCATGGACGTCGTTTTTGTGCCTGTTGTTGAAGTTTTGGAAAAAGCTTGATCCCCCGGCTGTGTTCACTTCTGAGAACCGGGCCCATTAGCACCAAGTGATCCACAGACGGGCTTACTGTGAGAATAGGAAGCACATTTAGCTGCCAGTTTGTTGAAGCGCTGCTTCTCCGTCTAAACGCTCAGACGTCGGCCGCTTCTATTGTCGGCCTAAAGACTTGTGCTCTTTGTCTGCCTTCAGTCTGTCATCGCCGTCTCAGGCTCTCTGCTGCTGGATTTCCTCGTCCGCTCCGAGCGCAACACTTTTGCTAGTCGCAGTGTCGCGTTTCCTGGCGGCGGCGCTCGTTGCCATGGCGACACCAACAGTTTGACGGGGAGTAAACACACAGGACGGGAGAAAGTCTGAGCGGGGAGCGACCTAAGTGGTGGTTAGTGGCTTAGGAAGCGGATCCTAATGAAGGAAGGGGCTTAGGCCCGGCTTCTGTCACCTTTACTGAAATTCTTTGGAGGCGAAGGAAAGAAAAACAGTCGAAGCACAAGCTGTGTGCAGCGCCGAGGCCTCGTTGACGACGATGTAGGAAACATGACGGGGGGCAGGTGGTGCTGGTTTGTTGTTTGTAGTGAATTATTAGAGCAAAAATAAAGTTATTGGAACGCTGAGTCGCAGGAATGTCCCATAAAAGGTTCTGTTTTTGCACCCAATTCAATC
>NW_007581118.1:0-1458 GCF_000690725.1 Stegastes partitus | reverse complement strand
ACAGCAGTAGTACTGTGTAGTACTGTGTAGTACTGCAGTACCTTGTGAACAGCGATGATCTCTGGGAAGCATCCCAGCAGGCCTTTGTATTCGCTGTTGGTCTCCAGCAGGAAGTAGAGATCCTTCTGAGGCTGCGAGGACACAAACACAAGCCGACTGATCAGGAAGCAGCGCACGAGTCCAGGATGTGAAACCATCATGAATGTGTGTCGACCTGCTGGGCGACGATCTGGCCGATCTCCTCGTAGGTGTTTCCAGCAGCTGTTAAAGCGTCGGTCAGCGTCTCCTCTCCTGCAACACAAACACACACTCGTCCTCACATGTGTCCTCCTGGCTTCTTTGACTCCTTGTCTCTGTGTGTCCTTGCCTCATTGCCTCCTTGCGTCTTTGCCTCCTTGCCTCCTCACCTGGGTATTTGCTGCTGCTGAAAACAGTCGACAGGTTCCTGAATGCTCGGCCGATCCGCTCGTACTCTTTCGGCAGCGCTGGTGAACACAAGATGGCGTCAGTCACATGTTTACGCGTGAACACGTGTTACATACAGCGCACATGCGTGTACTGACGTCCGGTGCAGCGTTTCCAGTGGGTGTGTCCGACGTTCAGCAGCTCTCTGACGCCGTCGTCCATGGCCTTGGTGAAGCGGCTGTACTGCTCACACTTGTGTTCACTGCACACAAACACACAGGTTACAGCCCCAGAGCTCCATCAGCCTCCTGCACACCTGTTGAAGAGCAGACGGACAGACTTACACCTGGGGAGCGTCGAGTTCTGCAGCTTCAGGTTCAATCAGACTGAACATCATCGGGCCCACCGTCTCGTCTTTCTCCGCCTTCCTCTTCCCCGCCTTCCACTCCTAAACAAATGAAAACAACTTCAGTCAATCGGGGCGACACATCCAGCGTCCTCACAGCTGATTGGCTCAAAAGGTCTACCCCGGGGGCGGGGCTTGACTTACCCTCTCGTCTTTGTAGGTGAGGAAGAGCTGAAAGACGTCGCTCTGAGAGACGACGGGGTGGCGACACATCCGGGTCATCCAGGCCTGCAGCCGCTCCATCCTCATCCTGATGAAGTCCTCCTCGAACCGGCCTGACGGCACAGCGACACCAAACACAGGGCTCAGCGCGGTGCAGGGAGGGGCGGGGCACAGGTGTGCTGTCATGGTTACGGCTCACCTGTGACCTGTTTGTCAGGTAGCGATGGGATGGGCAGCAGCGAGTTGAACTTCTCCAGCAGACGCTCGTACAGCCAATCAAAGTGCTTGTAGCGATGATTGACAGGTCTGTTGGTGCTCTGGAGGGTCGAATATGGATACCATGAGTACTACGGAATACTACAAGGAAGTACTGTGGAGTACTGTAGTGCAGTGTAGTACTACTGTGGAGTACAGTTTACTAGTACTGTGTAGTACTGTAGTACTGTGTAGTAGTACTGTGTAGTACTGTGTAGTACTGTGTAGTA
>NW_007581117.1:0-1462 GCF_000690725.1 Stegastes partitus | reverse complement strand
CCACCAAGTGGCGACTTAAACTTTGAACGTTCATTAGATACACAGAGAAACTTTGCGCATCTAATGAAGGCTTTGGCTGTTCAATTAAAAATGGAGGCATGCCCTCCAAAGCCTGCTTGATGGTAGGCCTGCAGTAAATAGCCTTCTCTTTAAAATCCCTGATGATCAGTCCAGACAAAGCCCTAACACGACTCAGTGATACATACGCCTGCCCAGGTGCAAACACTCTCTCAAAAGAGACTACAGCCTCATCTACCGTTAAGCCCTGCACTTTCAATGATTAGAATTTGGAGGTGACTCAATTGAGCTCTCAAAGAGTTTAGTATATCTTCACCTAAAGGGGTGCAAGGTAAACCACAATGTTTGCCAATACTGAATGTGTGATGAATTGTGGCTGCACTTAAATTGTATGCAGCTATGCCTGTAGGGGCAGTTAACAAAACACAGATATCGTCTGGTTGATCACAAAGTGCTGACAGCAGCCTCCCTGCCTCATACTGAATGGCCCTGATTAAATGACTTTTCCCTGTCCCTGCTCCGCCTGTCACAAACACATGCAGAGGCTCTGGGTTTTTACCCATCACCTTCTGCATACACCACTGTCTCACCTGATAGAAAACCTTCAGTTGTTTCTCATTCAGAGACCTAACCAAACACAAACCCTGACTTCGAGACATGATGTTGTTGTTCTTCTCTAACTTCACAACCTGTTTTGTACCAACAACCAAATCTGGAATGTTCTCTAACCTTTCCTCTAACTGCTCTCCTTCTATCTCTGCTTCCTGCTGCTGCCTTCTCTCCTCTAAACATTCAAGGCGTTCCACTTCCTGTTCGGGACACAGCTCACCCCAAGCATCCTCATCTACGCCGTTGAGCAGCTCAGCAATCTCCTGAGCTCGCTCCAAATTGGGACAATCGAACTCAAATTTAGCCCTGTTCTCGTCGACCACGGCCTGCACCGACTGCACGGAGCTGTTGCTAAACGTTACTGAGCCATCCTTATAGAACTAACTAAACAGCTCAAAGCCCTCAGGTTTGAGGTCTGAGTCAGCTCTATAAGGAAGGAACAGCTGCAGCAGACTCTGATAATGAGCCTCCTCCTGCTTCTCTAAGTTAAAGCGCATGTACCTAACAACTGCAAACTGAGATCGTGTTCTCCTCAGGATGAATCCCAGACCATTTTTCAATTCGATTGCATTCTTGGGTTTTTCATTCCCGTAGACAACACGATACTCCGATGCAAACGTAGCCATACACATATCACTAAACACTTCATCGTCGGGCCTGTTCCTGAATCTGTCCACTATGCTCGTCATCCACATATCATCTGACCGAAGATCATGTGATGACGCCCTCTGCTGCAAAACACTGAGAGGTAAACTCATCTTCACTATCTTGTCCCCTGTTGGCACAAACACAACCTTTCTGGAGCACTCCTTTAGATGCATGGACGTTAGTCTAT
>NW_007581116.1:0-1464 GCF_000690725.1 Stegastes partitus | reverse complement strand
CTGACAAGAGCTTCAGCTGCCACACCCACATCTCTGTCACTGGGATAGGGTTTGTAGGTGTACATTGCTGCAGCCATTGTCTCCAAAATGTTGTGCTTCTGGGCCCTGTTTAATTTCAGAGTCTTTCCAGATCTCTCAAATAGATCATTTCCCTCTGCAAGGACATGCTCCACTTCATAGGAAAAGGTAGGCACAGGGAAAACATCAGGCCAAGTCTTTAGGCGGTGGCTTACAGGCACATGAGGCAGGATGTCTGTGTCAGAACTTGCACAGGAGCTGGTGTCGCTCTCTGATCTGACAACTCTCAATGTGCCCTTTTCTGGCAACTCATTAATATCAACAAGACAGCTGAGTTGTCCGTCAAAGTCAGGATCCTCGTACTGTAGTGTAAACTCAAAGTCCAGTCTTTGCTTTACTTTCTCTCTCAGAATGTTCATGAGCTCCTCCACAGATTCTGGCCTCTCAGACAGGGTTACCTTCACAGCAACATCAGTCGAAAGGTAAACACGTAGCAGGAATTTGTTGGCTGCCGACATCATCTAGGGTTTAAATCCATGGAAGCCATTAAAAAAAAGAAAAGGAAAAAGTTACATGTATTGAATGCATATAGTAACTGCAACAAACCACATTTAAACATTTAAACCACAGACAATGTAAGAATTTCTGTTTAGAGAAACACAAATGCATTGGGTACACAAGTCTGGAATCAGGTCATGGAATCTGAACAATCAAGTCTGGTTTCAATGCAGCAGTATGAATCGTTTTGGTGTCAACAGCAATTTTCCTGCAACACTGTAGGCAAAGAGAGGTGAGGTGTCATTGAGCTCTGACATAGTATGGACAGTTATAGTCCCAGGGGAAAGTTCATATGATCTTAGGTGCTCAATGTAACATGATTTATGTGCTTGGCAAAGCAATGTTACATCATTATTTACAAGGAGGATCTGTTCTATTTTGCTGAACTGAGGAAGTCCGCCCTCTTGTCCTACAGACACAAACATGCCAATATTGTATTTTGTACCATGAATAACGATGTTTGATGTGCTATAAATCATGCTGCTATATGTTTTTTGTTTGATATGTTCTTTTGCAACCTCGGGGAGTAGTGCAACACTGACAGAAGAGACATTTGTCGTCTGCTGATGTGGTTTAAAGAATGATGGTGCGCTGAGGTAGTATGCCACCATATGCTGATGCCTTGTTGCAAGTGTTTTCAACACATTTTTAAAGTTTTTTGTGTCTTGTACCACACGCTTGAAAAAGCAATGTTTGCCCTCAAATCTTATAGTCCAAAGATGGACAAGAGGCCCAAAGCAGCGAATGAGATGTGGGTAGTGTTCGATAAAGTGATGCTTTGGGCGCAGTCTGAAGTCAGGAAAGACCTCCAAAAGCATCTGTCTGTGATCCTGTATTTTTGTCTGGAGATACTGGATTGATTCATCATTGAATGCAGGAGAGAGCACC
>NW_007581115.1:0-1465 GCF_000690725.1 Stegastes partitus | reverse complement strand
TTTTCAAACATGCAAACAGACACCATCATTGTTGGGCTTCCCTGTAGCCTCTTCTGTTGTCCGTGTACCGTATACTGAATGCTCAGTCCTAAATATGCAATCTAAGGCCTCAGAAACAGCAACAAAAAGTTGTTTTATCTTTGTAGGAAGGAAGTGGATGATGGTGGTCTCTCAAAAAGCAAGTCTCAAAGCAAAAAAAAACCTGCCAGCTGTTTAAAGAGTAAAAGGAAAGAAAACATACTATCTGCTTACATGATTTCAAAAATTCTGCCACTTAATTTGCAAATGTCATGCAAACTTTCTAAACGTAGGAATGCATACAAACACATTTCACAGTGTCACACTTTCATCCATTCATTGTTTGCTATTAAAAACCTGAGAGCAGCTGAGCTCCATATTTCTTTCTCCACATGGGATATGAAAGCATAAAGACCTACACCCCACAAAGTTTCCCTTCCATGTCTCCAGCTCTATAATTATCTCGGACATCCATTTTGTGACGACTCTCCACAAGGTAAGAAACCTGGCAGATATATTTGCTTAGGCTTCATGGGAGATGACAACAATGCTGACAAGATGAGCACGTCCTTTCAAGTGTTTATTTAGTCAGATTTTTTTTTTTTTCTTTCCTCTGGCTGGAAGTGTGATTAAATAGGAGTTGTATCACTATCAATTTAATGATGTGTGGTGCACAACAGTATGATATAGATGAAGCAGATAGAATGAGGAAATTAAGCTTACAAGAGGGAGATCTTTCACAGTTATTTTTCTCTGCAGATGTACACAGATTTCCAGTACAGATAAGGGAATAGAAATACAAAGGTAGGTATTAGCTCGAGATAGGACGGTCGAAGAACTACCAAATATGTAATCAGCAAGTAAATCTTCTCTTACAAACACACATGTGCATTACGTAAGTATACACAGAGCGCACATAAGATAACAAAGTGAGACAGGACGATATATTCCTAAACTGCATCACATTTTTCTGCTCCATTCTGCAACTTAATATACCATACTGCAAAAAATAAATAAATACATCCATACATGGGCAAACACACACACACACACATCTCTATGCTACACAAACAGCCCTGAATTGTACAGACCAGTAATTTTCTCCTTTTCTTTACACACACATAGAGGCACAAAAGCCACACACACACACACACACCTCTCAACAGCCAGGTAGAAGGACTTCATCCACAGTGACAAGGTGCCACTGTGTGTGAAAATGTCAGCCTTCAACAGTGCAGCCTGAAGTCTGGCACCGTATTTAAGGCTCTCATTAGCCTCAAAGAAAATATGCGTGAAATTGAAGTGTAAGAAAGCCATTTTCTCTCTTCCTGCCTTCACATCCGGCGAGCAGAGGCAAGGGCTTATTAAGGTTCAAAACTAGCGTGCAGGAGACAATGGGTACCACCACTGGGCTGTGCATGCACACACACACACACACACACACACA
>NW_007581114.1:0-1468 GCF_000690725.1 Stegastes partitus | reverse complement strand
CCACTAACTAACCCAGCAACCAACTAATCAATGAACGTCGACACAATGAGACGTTCTAAGTCAAAGTCAAAGTAAGCTGTCAGCTTACAACCAACCAACCTACCCTCACTAACCAAAGTAAAACAGAGGTGGGAAACGTTGGCATTCTGTTGGGCTTAACTTGGTTTGCTGAGAAAGATCCGTCCTGTACTTAACCAGATTCCCTCAACCCCCGAACATCAGTGATCTTTTGAAGGAAAACCTTCAGGCATCAATAACAAGACATTTAAGTTCATAAATATGAAGTTCTAAAGTATTTAGCTGATGTTTGTTACAGATTCCTACAAGAACATCAAAACCCAGATTATAGTAAACTGGCTCCCTATTGGCTGGTGGACTTTGAATTGTTGTTGTTTTTCCAGATTGAGCTTTAAAACCATCACAGTTGATTTACCAGGAATTTAGTTTTATTTCATCTCAAACATCTTGTTGTGTTTGTTTTACGTCTTTTTGTGATAGATGTGGTGTCGTCGTGTTCATGTTCCACCTCCTGACCGTGAACATTTTATTTACCGGTGAACTCTCCTGACTTTGTCCCGTCTGCAGTGTTTGGAGAAGTTCCCGGTGATCCAGCACTTCAAGTTCGGCAGCCTGCTGTCCATCCAGCCGGCGAAGCCTTGACGCTCCCGGAGGAACCCGGTGGACCCGACCAAAACCCCGACCGCTGGAACCGACCGTTCTTCCCTCATGTGCAAACCCAACAGTAGCAGCAGTCCAACCACGTGCAGCCCGACACTCGCATCCCCACATGTGGAAAAAACCCACGAAGGCATGGCGGCGTTCCGGCGGAGCGCCGAGGACGAGCTTCTGGAGCTTCGCTGTGTTTCCGTCTCGTTATTTATCAAAGGCTTCCTGTCGGAGGGGTTTCATGATTTCAGATCGTCGCGGACACAAAGACTTCTCCACCATCTCCCAGTTCCTCCAGTTTGCTGTTTTCTTGCTTTTCAAGGCCAAATGTTTTGCTGCTGATGTACCATTCAGTAAATTCACCCAAACATCACCAGAGTAGTTTGCTAAGAAACTTCTGTTCTTTGTTTTTTATTTTGTTGTCTGACAGTGAAGACTTTGGAAGCAGCTCGTCCGAACCGGATTGTACAGATTCACCGAGAATTCATTAAAAGTCCGTTTAGGTGAAACTCTCTGCATGACATCTCTGGTTTTGTTTCTTTATCATCAGCGATCGGTGAATAACCTGGTGTCCGTTCGTCCTCCAGATCCTCACCCAACACAAACCCTAGTTTTTTACTGAAGGACTCGGCAGCGTTGAGTTTTCCGTGTTTCCTTCCACGCTGGCATGTTTCCAACATCATGGCATGTGCTTTTTAATTTAATAAAAGAAAAGCTATTTTTGAGACCTGAAAACTTGCTTTGATCTTTATTTTTATTTTTTAATTTAAATGTTATTTTTGGTTTCAGATTCTCACCCAGC
>NW_007581113.1:0-1469 GCF_000690725.1 Stegastes partitus | reverse complement strand
ATTATTTTCTAATTTTGCTTGTTTGACTTTGCTTCTTTGTTGAATTCATTCATGAGATTTAGGAGATTTATTTATGGTGTCATTCTTTGTTATCACACAGATTTACTGTTTATACAGAAAGTGCTTTTCAAATATACATCAATAGAACCTGTAGTTAAAGACAGTATGAGATTATTCTGGGTGTCAGAGAGGGTCAGAAAGGTTTTGTGTAACTAATCTGGGATAAAAACCTCCTTTATTGTGTATATTGTTTATTAAAAAGCTGGATTTAAAGCAAAACGCTGATCTTGACTCCAGCATCGTTTAGTGCTTTTCCTTCAAACAGACAGCGGCTGGAATTTATTTTTTAAGACAGATTTATTTGCGATAACTTGTGCATTTGTGTAATTTTACGTTTTATGAGCAGATCTGTGGCCTGATTGGGAAAACTCACATCATCTTAAATATCTTAAAGGTCCAGCGTGCAGGATTTAGTGACCTCTAGTGGTGACGTTGCAGATTACAACCAGAGGAACATCCATCGCTTTTTCCAAACGTGTAGTAAAACATGAAAGTTCCTCCTCAGTGCTGGTGTTTGGTTTGTCCTTTCTGGGCTGCCGTAGAAACATGGTGGAAGAGAATCTTCTCTCTTTGTAGATATAAACGGTTAATTATAGCGTAAAGAAGTCTAATTAATCACCTTAAATCCTGCACTCTGGAGCTTTAAGATTTTAAATACGTCAATGTAGGTCCATAATCTTAATTAATGTACACGTTGCTTCCTTGTGTTCATAATAAAAGTGACTTTTTCTAGCAAACCTTGAATATATTTTGCACAATTCCTGTTTTTTTTACATTTTTAAAGAGAGAAAATGTTGCTTTTGAGGAGTTTAAAAGAGAAAATCCTCTTGAAATCAAAGCGTTTGTCGCACGTTTGTCGCCCGTGCAGATGCTGCTGTCCGACTTCACCCACCACCACATCGAGATGGCCTGCACGCTGCTGGAGACCTGCGGCCGCTTCCTGTTCAGATCCCCCGACTCCCACCTGCGAACCAGCGTCCTGCTGGTCAGTGAAACTCGTCCTCGGTGTGGTCAAAGCAGAAAACTGTTCGATCTCTTCCCACCTCCTGTCGCAGCGATGCTTTCTGTCTGAAGCTTTCGGTCATTCGTGCTTGTAAAAAGCCGATTAGCAGCTTGATTATGCGAATACGAGGCAGAGAAACGGTTGTTCTTCTAGAGAAACGTAGCTGCTGAAATTAGGTTTCTTATCTACATGAAAGCTGCTAATTGCATGAATCCAACACGTCCGGAGGTGACGTCAGCCGGTTCGTTGAGAGTCTTCAGTGTTTGTGATTTAGTTGTGATACGATGTGAGAAACGCCCTTTAACCGGCTCTTCTCCTCATCGTGTTCTCCACGATTCTCAGCTGACGTTTTATCTGCAAACACGTTGAGCTGAACCTAAACAATCCCGCCGAATGCAGCCGTGCA
>NW_007581112.1:0-1478 GCF_000690725.1 Stegastes partitus | reverse complement strand
TTATCTAACAAAATAACTCTGTTGCAGATATATGATATATAATTTTTCAGATTCTCCCTGTTTTGTCAAACTACAAACAAATGATCAAGTAAAATCCCAGAAAGTCTTTATTTACATGTTGAATAACGTCCACATCAGACGTCTGTGTCTTTACAGCAGCAACGCGTTTGTTTTTACAAGATGTGACCATAAAACGAGCTGATAATAGAACCACTTTGTAGATATCTGCTGATATTTTCACGGTTTTACCCGTTTTTGAGCATCACAGTGACAGTTTTTAACATGTTTTTTTAGCGTGCGGTAACATCTGCAGGTGTTCTGACATCAGGAAGCTTCACTGTTTGCTGTTCGTTCCTGTGAGCTCGCTGGATGTTGCCTTCAGTGTCAACACTGCAGTCGAAGCTGTTGTTTCCTACAAAACAACTGAGAGGCTGAAAGTTTCTGGGGCAGAGCTGCAGCGCCTCGTTGTTCCTGCCGTGGAAACCAGACTGTTGATGAAAAGTTTAAAACACGACCTGCTAAGGATGGAAACCTGGATCCAAGATGTCCTCCAGAGGTCTCGTTATAAAGCCGCCTCGTGAATCCTCTCTCTCTGTATCCGACCGGTTCTGTGTTTCTAATCGTCGGCCATCTTTACCGCTGCACGACGCCGTCCTTTAGAAATAACGGTTTTCAGAGAGCTGCTGTCTCGTCGGGTCTCAGAGGGCCGAAGTGAAAAACACACTTTCCAACAGACACGGCGGTGTGCTGCTCGGCGCCGCCGCACACCCCCCGGCTGCTCGTGATTAGTCCTTGATATTTTCTTGGCAATAAGGTTCGCGATCCCCCGTCAGCGGGAGAAAACAACAGGCGTCCACACGCCCTCACACATCCCGCCATCGATCGAAGCGTCCCGCTGCTCCTGTCGTCGTCCCGAAGGGGAGCTCGCCGAACGCCGGCTGTCACGGGCTCCAAACAGCTCCTCACTTCGCCGTTTATAGCCGAGCCGGGGCCAGAGCTGTCTGGCGGATCTATTTTCACATGCAAAAGGCCGAGCGAATGTTGTTTTCTCAAACTAATGTCTGTCTTTTGATCAGATGTTCCAAAGGCTGCCATTCTTTGATCAGGTAATCCAGAGACTTGGCAAAGTTGAGCGGAGGGCGCGCTGCTTTCCGCCTCGCTTCGTTTTTCTGCTGATTTGCTCTGAAGAGCGGATGTGCCATGTCTAATGCAGATTAACATTTCACTCGTACAATCGGCAGACGCAGCGGTTTCTCAGGTTTCTGCTGGGTGGTGGCAGCGAGGAGCTCATTGCGTATGCTAAAGAGTCGCTCGGCAGACACATGTTCGAGATCTGAATCCTCCACGGGCGCATCCGAGGGCCAGCGGAGGGGTCGAGGTGCCGGAAAGTCAGATCCCACCTGGAAGTAAAGCAGCTGTGGACTGTAAAAGGCTTCCTGGAGCATAATTAGACTTCTTCCTCATTACTGGTCCCGTCA
>NW_007581111.1:0-1478 GCF_000690725.1 Stegastes partitus | reverse complement strand
AATCGATCTTTTAGCCTTCAGTCATTAGCATCCTTTGTTTATGGTTATCAGTCCAGAGCAGGAGTAACCGATGTTGTGTAAATAGTTGATGTCGATAGTGTTTAGATCCATGAGGATAGCATAGCATTTATACTTGGACAAGACTTTAGCCACGTCTCATTGGCTGGAGATGACGTGACCCATCACATGTGCACGACTGTAGCCTGCAAAGACCCACTGAGGAAGTTCAAAGAGTGGACATTTGGATGCAGCTGAAAGGCTTTAACAGACGTGATAAGAAATTGGCAAGGTGGGTGCGGGGAAATTGGGCGACCGAAAACATTAAACTCCAGCGTCTCATCAGAAACAAGCCGCCCGAATGCTGTGAACATCACAGATTAATGATATCCAACAGTAATACAAGCTTGACTCTTTTTTTTTTTTTTTTCTCCTCCCAGGAGACGAGTCTCAGGAAATAACCTCACACCTTCGTTTTTCTCTTTAATTTCACAATCATAAAGTGCTGAGCTTTTCTTCCCCTCTTGTACTTTCATCCTATAGCCTGTCCTCCGCCACAAAAGTGGAGAAATGGAAAAGCCTTTTTTTCCTGTGTTTTTAATCCCTTTGCACCCTAATTGGCCTCTCTTTACTGTGAAGTGAGTTCAATCTGCAAGCAGATAAAACAAGTGTTGGGTGAGGGCGCAGGCACCGTGGCACTGTGTTCCCAAGCATGAAGTGAGTGGTTTTGAACTAATATCCAAGCCTCTGCAATTAAAAGGCTCCCGAGTCGTTAAAGTAACTTCTTTCTTGCCTCTCCCGTGGAAAACTGCTTCACCTATTCTGTGCTGGAGATGAGACGACGATAGCTGGCCTCAGATCCGCCGCCCTTGTCCGTGTGAATGCAGATTGGACTGATTACGGCGGGAGGATTGGAGCGCGGGTCGGGTCATCCACGGCCCAAACTGGGCCTTTCATCACATCAGTAAGTCGAGTATCGAGTGGTGCAGCAGCCGGCGGCGAGCGTGACCCTTTGGAGAGGCGAAGAATGGCGACAGGAGCGTTTGTAGCGGGGTGATTTCTTACGACGCGCCGGCCCACCCGTCCCAGCACAATGGCGCTGTTGTGTAGGTACCAGGATTAACAACGACTGGTATTGATCCGGCGATTCTTTCTTCCTCTGTGTCCGTATGAGGGGCCGGTCAATATCTGCAAGCTTTGATTTCTTTGTGGCCGTCTCTCAACTGATGCTCTCATGTTATCACTGGGAGTGCAGGGAACATTTGATAGCTGGTTAGCTTTGAGGCTATGGCTCCCGAGCAAATGTCTTTCCTGGAGAAACACGAACGGGGATTACAGTCAGCAGCCGGTGTGCAAATGTTGGCTTTTTTTTTGTTAAATGCTGGGTCTGTATTATGAAAAGAAGCTGACATTACAGTGTTTTGTTTTAATGCAGAGTGAAATATTGAAAAAAACAGAGTGTAAATATAGATTTTTCAACC
>NW_007581110.1:2457-3134 GCF_000690725.1 Stegastes partitus | reverse complement strand
ACTCAACCACCACCCTTATATGTCAGATCAGAACCAAGGTGTGTTCAGACACAATATGAAGCCAAACAGCATGCCACCATGTCAGCACTTGCTCAGTGTATTTTAATAAACAGTCTGAAAAGCCCTAAGGTTCTTTGCTAACTGTGGTTTTTCTAAGTACCTGATTTATGTATTGTCTGGCAGTGTTAAGGTGTGCAGCTTTTGAGCCGCCAATAAAGAATGCCATTATTATCTATCAGAGTGGTGTGGGGCGCTGAGGTGTCCAATGAAACTTAAGATGCTCTTTCTAAGGCCTGGTGATAGAAACACATTTTTTTGCCCGAGGTGCACCAAACAATGTCAATTCAGTAGAATTTCCGGTGCTGCATGTGGGTTGTTTCGTAAAGTGCAGGAACTTGAGGAGTAACAACAGTAACTACGTAATGACTTCATTCTCTCACTGTAGGAACGAAGGTGCTAAAGTGCTTCAGAACGTTTCGGTCTCTCTTAATTTGTTCTCCAGGGTTGTGTTTCAGTCACATTTGCGGACTCTGAATGTCGCGTTTTGTTTCAGGAACTTCCACGTCTGGACGGAGGGGTGGATGGAGCGACGAGACCTGGGAGACAACAACAAATGGGGCGGCTGGCAAGCTCTGGATCCGACACCACAGGAGACGAGTGACGGTACAGACTTCAGA
>NW_007581110.1:0-802 GCF_000690725.1 Stegastes partitus | reverse complement strand
AGCTGGAAGTGCAGGGACCGCTGCAGGAGCCGGAAGTGCAGGGACCGCTGCAGGAGCCGGAAGTGCAGGGGCCGCTGCGGGAGCTGGAAGTGCAGGGACCGCTGCAGGAGCCGGAAGTGCAGGGACCGCTGCAGGAGCCGGAAGTGCAGGTGCCGCTGCAGGAGCTGGAAGTGCAGGGACCGCTGCGGGAGCTGGAAGTGCAGGAGCCGCTGCAGGAGCCGGAAGTGCAGGGACTGCTGCAGAAGCCGGAAGTGCAGGGACCGCTGCGGGAGCTGGAAGTGCAGGGGCCGCTGCGGGAGCCGGAAGTGCAGGGGCCGCTGCGGGAGCCGGAAGTGCAGGGACCGCTGCGGGAGCCGGAAGTGCAGGGACCGCTGCGGGAGCTGGAAGTGCAGGGGCCGCTGCGGGAGCTGGAAGTGCAGGGACCGCTGCGGGAGCTGGAAGTGCAGGGGCCGCTGCGGGAGCCGGAAGTGCAGGGGCCGCTGCAGGAGCCGGAAGTGCAGGGACCGCTGCGGGAGCTGGAAGTGCAGGGACCGCTGCAGGAGCTGCTGCAGGAGCCGGAAGTGCAGGGACCGCTGGGGAAGCTAGAAGTGGAGTGATTGAGGGGGAAACCACTTCAGCACCTCCACCACCAGTGAGGATTCGATTTAAAGAGGTACATTGTAGCCACTGCCAGTCCCCAAATTCCCCTTTGCTTTTACAGTTATTTTACAGGATGTTGTGAATCATAGTTTTTAATTTCATGTTTTTTGTGAGTTGCGACGTCTCTGATTTGCACTTTCTAATGGAAAAGCATTACATTACA
>NW_007581109.1:0-1488 GCF_000690725.1 Stegastes partitus | reverse complement strand
TTTACTGTTTCTGTAAAAATACATCAGACTGATGAAGGAGAATCAACAGCAGGTTCTCTCTCTGTGTTGCCTTCACAGGTGAAGTTAAATGTGGTGACTCAGTGATTTTCCCTCGCAGATCCCACAGTTGACTTCAAAAGCGTCGTCAGTGTCGGTTCGGTCAGTTTGTTGAAAAAGCTTAACACTTTGTGTAGCAGGATGGATTGTTCTGTCCTCGCTCTCTCTCTCCGTCACTGCTCCTCTTCTGATTGGTGGGCGGTGCTATGGGAACGGCACGCGCCTTATGTTTCATTCCTCCCTCAGCAGTGGTGCTGTGATGTGGGTCGTTTGGCGTGCAGCTACATCGTGGTTTTGCGCCGTCTTGTTGGCAGCTGCTGGACACTCTGTGCTGTGCGTTGTTCGCTGGTGGTCCCGCTCGTCCTCTGCCTTGGACCGGCTTGTGGTGGTCGCCGTATCTGTGAGCTGTAGAGCCGTCTGCGTCACGGCTCCAAGTTCCCCAAATCCAAGTCGCTGGCCGGAGTCACGGTGTGCAGCCTGTTCGAAGCTGCTGTTTGAAGACGCTGTTTTTAAGCGGATTTTGTGCCGTTTGTAAGTTGTTTTTAAACGGTGTTTGTGCTGTTTTATGCCGCTTTATGTTTTCGTTTTTCTTCGTTACGTTCTGCTTTCGGTTTCGTTTGATTTCGTTACGTTCTGCTTTTGGTTTGCTTTAGGTTTCGTTGTGTTGTGCGCACTCGTTTGCTTCTCTCCGCTGTTTTGTGGCCCCGTTCTTGGTGTGGTCTGTCACCACGGACAGCGTGGTAGGATTGTGAGGCCACCAAGCGGAGCTGGTGCCTGGAGTTGCAGCAGGTCCAGTTTTATTCCTGCGCCATCCTATTGTTTCACTGTATAGTTATAAGTTTAGTGATTATGTTTTTCATTAATTGTAATTTGTTAACTCCTTCATTTTGTTGTTTTTCTTTTCTTTTGCAAATTTAGTATTTTGTGTATTTCATTAAATTGATTTGATTCTGTTTCTTTGTGCTGACAGGAGCTGTGGGCCCCCAGATCCCCCGGTGGCCCTTCCCTTGCTGTGAAATGCACTCTGGGTGTCTTTGGTTTGGCGTGTCACATGGTGTTTTAAGTTGAGCCCCATTTTTCCTGCTGGCTGCCCTGGTAAGCCCCAGCCCTAGTCCCCCTGTGTATTTAGTTATTTTGTTTCTTTTGTTTTCACATCATTACCAGCATTTGTAAATTCAACCCCTAACCCCTTAACAACGATTAGCTGCCTTTTTATTAGAAATTGTGTTAGAAATAAAATCATAAGTTGGGAATCACGTCTCCAGCTTATTTGTGAAACGAACCTGTGTGACCTGTTAACATGCACATTATTGTCTGGGGTGAAACTTCCCAGGTGGCGTTGTCTGCTCTCAAACCAAAAACTCTACCGCCCTGCCACATCTGTCTCCATCTGGTGGCATCAACAGTGACACAGCAGCTGACATGCTGGAC
>NW_007581108.1:0-1492 GCF_000690725.1 Stegastes partitus | reverse complement strand
ATGGATGAATGGAGGATGGGTGAATGGTTGAATGGCTGAGCGACAGCAGCACGGGGACAGTGGGGAACACTGAAGCTTAATGGACGTGTTTAAAGCCGGTACGACGGCGACATGCGATACTTTAACCAGGTTTCACACCGACACGCTGCTGCTGCTGCTGCTGCTGCCGGCTAACGTATGAATATCACAATGCAATCTGACTCCCCCACGCTCCGCCGGTTTCATTCCAGCAGACTCAAATTAAAGCTGTTCAGAGCAGAGTAAAAGGCCTCGCCCCCCCCCCCCCCCCAGCTCCCGCCGATATTAGACAGCCAGACGCCGGCCCATTCACGCTGAATAGCATTAGCGCTAAACTAATATCACAGTCAGCTGGGCCCGGACGTACAGAATGGCATTTGGCTTTTCCCTCTCGCGCGGCGCTCAGCGGGGCGTGAATAGCTTTAGATATCAAAGAGGGGCTACGGCATACGCTACATAGCGGAGGGCGCTGAGCCGACGCTAACACGTTGCCGTGGGTTACATGCCTAATAGCTGCGGGCTGCTGAATTAAGACGCGAGCTGCAGCTGAATGCGAACCGAGAACTTAAAACGCTGCTGCTGGTTTCCTCCCTGCAGCAGCAGCTCATCCCTCAGTTCTCTGCTGTTCATTTAATTAGCAGATATTTTGATTATTAAATCAATAAAATGTCAAATATTTGCTGGTTCCAGCTTCTTAAATGTGCAGATTTGTGATTTTTTTTTGGTCGTATATGATGTTGAACTCTGAAGACGCCACGTTGGGAAAATCAAAGGGCATTTTTCACAATTTTGTCCTTATTGTAGGAAGAAAATGAAGAAAAAACTTGAAAGTTAGAGTGAGTTTAGTTTAAAAAAGGCGAAAAATAAACATTCATGCTCAAAAAAATCTCCCACAAACTTGTTTAAGAAAAGCTGCAACTAATAATTTATAAGTTGTCAACTACTGAATTAATCACCAACTGTTCTCGTATCACGAAAAATCAATTTGAGCAAAAACAGTGTAAATTCTCTGATTTCAGCTTCTTCAGTGTGAATATTTTCTGTTTTTTTTCTCCCTCTGTGACAGTAAACTGAACATCTCTGGGCAAAACCAGACATTTGAGGAAACTCTGATCCTCACTTTTCAACACTGTTGGGGGCAAATAGTTGATCGATTCATCAATGAACCGTGACTGAACCTTCATCAAACCAAACTCCATTCAAAAAAGTTCAAATTTAAATCCAGACAGAGAACGTTGATGAATTGATTCTAATTTTTTTAGCTCTGATTCAGTCGCTTCCAGCAGACTTTAGAATGAGGATGAATTTCTGTCTGATCAGCTGAAAGCAACTTGATTCATAAATAGGTTAAATGAATAAATAATAAATAAGTTAAATTGGAAAAACACAACAATTTGTAGCTGCAGCGACTAAATGAAGCTGATTAATGTTCACAACAGAGCAGCAGATTAATTTATTAGTCGTCAACTATTAA
>NW_007581107.1:2229-3297 GCF_000690725.1 Stegastes partitus | reverse complement strand
GTCTGATAATGGCTCTGGCTTTGGTTGTGATGTGTGAGGTTTTAGTGATAAGAGAGGCGACTGTTGGTGGCTGTGAGGCGCGTTCATCCAAATTCGCATCCCTTCTTCTCTGCTGAATTGCTCTCGAAACGTTTATCGCAGTGAGGGATGGTGCATTTCAAATAAAACTAAACAGAATTACAAAAAGCAGGACCTCTCTAACGGTTCTTTTTTTGTGTGATAAAGTGTCAATGATGAAAGCAATTATCTTGAATTTAAGTTATAACCTGAATACATCATCTACACACCTATGACTGTTGTACAATATCGAAATCACACGACCAGCAATTTTTAGATAGATATAGATTGTAAGTGAAGCCTTGTGGTGCTCGTTAGATGAACTGTCCTACACATCACACTCTCCACACACAAGGAAACATGTTTGTTTAGTACAGACTGCAGCATGAGGCACGAATCGTCACAGACATCATTACAAACACACCATCCTCACTGTGAAGCATGGCAGTGGCAGCATTATGACGTGAAGCAACAAAAAACAAAACAAAACAAAATAATTTAAGAAAGAGCAAAAAAGCATAATGATATTGCATAATCAAATCATAATATTAACAAGTCTGAAAAAAGAGTGGGAAGAAGTACACACGTTTAGTTTTGACAGCCCTAATACACATTTATGTAATTTATTTTTCATCATGTCAAATAATCCAGAAATCTGGATAGCAAGGACTGTTCTAAAAAAATAAGAGGTAACATGTAGCCTTTAAAATGATGAAGACAAGAGCTTAAAAGTAGAGGTTAAAAAGTTACCTTTAAAATAAGCCAAAATTTACGGGGTTAAATCACAATCATATTCGTCCCATTTGAGTATGAGGAATTATTTTTTCCCTAATGATCAATCAATCAATCAATCAATCAATCAATCAATCAATCAATCAATCAATCAATCAATCAATCAATCAATCAATCAATCAATAAATAAGGTTTGGAATTAAAACGGCATCAGTACAACAAATATATTGTCTCTCTTCTCCCAGCAGATCACTGCTGCTTGTTTCACACTGATAAGAT
>NW_007581107.1:0-429 GCF_000690725.1 Stegastes partitus | reverse complement strand
GCCGTCACTGCTGCCTCCGCCACAGACGGCTGCCCTCAGTGTGCCGCGGCGCTGACGCTGGCTGACGGGGTGGGACCGGTTCGCAGCGCAGCCAACGATGAGGCAGAGGAAGGGGCTGTGGAGGAAACAGACAGGGAGGGCGTACAGTCTGGTGGCAAAGAGACGGGCAAGAAAGGCCAAGACAGCTCAGGGACTAAGGTGGGCTGCAGTCCCAAGAAGCGATGCAAGGAGCTGTGGTCCGACATAAGGGTGAAGCTGTGGGGCATCGTGGAGAGCAAGTACTTCAACCGGGGCATCATGATCGCCATCCTGATCAACACCATCAGCATGGGCATCGAGCACCACGAGCAGGTACAGCTCACATCTGCTGCGGTTCTTATGTTTCAGATAGTCCTTTTTTTTTCAACTCTCTGTTTTAGTTGATTTAAA
>NW_007581106.1:0-1501 GCF_000690725.1 Stegastes partitus | reverse complement strand
GGCTTTCACCTCCTTCTGGATAGACTCCTTGTTGGAGAAGGCTGACTTGAGTTGCACCTCTGCAGAAGTGATGATGGAAAACGTATTTTAACAGCTTAATTTTACCACAACACATTAAAGCTACAGTTTAAGGGAGTCAAATACACAGAGATAAAATACATATAACAGGACACAAACAGGCAGTATCACCAAAACCACAATGCAATATTGCACAGGTACATAAATAAGACAACAAAAGAATCACTATATACCCATAAATGTGTGATACCAGTAAAACACCACTGCATTTGCAAAAAACAAACAAACTCTAAAGTCTTTTTCACTTCCTCTCATTTCAATTGTCAGACAGGCAGAAAAACAAAATTCAACAAATATTTCCAAATGACTGAACACCGACATAGATCCGTTCCTTTTTATGACCTCACACCTGTAATCTGAACTTTAAAAGCCAATTTTTCACTTCCTACTTCACAGACGTACTCTCCAGCATCTTTCCTTTCCACACTGTCAAGCACCAGTTGGCGAATCTTGCCCTTCGATTCCATGCAAACTGCTCTGCTGGGACTGAGCAGCTTGCCATCCTTGTACCTTTTCACCTCTGTGTTGTCATCAACTAGCTCACAGCTCATTGAGGCTTTCTGGAAGAGAGTAGCTTTCACTTCCTTCTGGACTGACTCTTTGTTGAGGAAAGCTGATTTAGTAGAAGTAACTGTAAAGGAGTCGGGTGGCGGTGCTATTGCCTATACAAAAACTGCAATTACACTGCAAGTAGCCAGAGACAGGCACCACATATGCAATAAAAACAATTAATTCAGAAAGAAAACAACTAATTCATGACCAGAAACTGACAAAAAAGAGAGCGACAAGACACAGAACTGCATGAGCAAACAAATACTATTAGAGATCACAACATGAGGCTCTGTAGAGCACACAAACAACAAAATCCAAGATACTATGGCGAGTCCACCTAATAACACGAAACTCTGACTCAAGATTCAAAGTCTGACATTTGATCAAAGCGTGGAAGATATCTCCTGACTGAAGCAAACCAACAAAGCAGTCACTGTGACCTTAGAATCACACACAAGAACAAACACAACACTCAAAATATATAATTTTTTTTTAGACTGTAAATGTTTGTTTTTTTAATATCTTTATTTTTTTTTTAAAAAGCTGGCACAAGACGAAGTATAATGTACTGAGAGTTAAACGTTGTGAAATTGTGAAAAATGTGTTCAGTTGCTGGTTACGATTATATTTGGGATAACTGAAAGATGCACATGTAAAGATGTTGGTTTTCTAACGTTGTACAAGTTTATTTCAAAGAGGTTTCCCTTAACTAGTATTAAACAGTCATTAAAACCAGGTTTAAACTACGCTGACTTTATGTTTTACCCTCGACATAAACAGGAATTTAAGGACTGAAGAACAAACTGAGTAACAACCACAGATCATGTATTAAACATACAGCAGCTTCCTTACCTTCCACGTGTATTTTAAA
>NW_007581105.1:0-1502 GCF_000690725.1 Stegastes partitus | reverse complement strand
AAACTATGATCTAAACTATGATGTGTATGAAGTCTGATGGTCTGAAGGTAGAAGTTTGCTCCAGTAAATACACTAATCAGCTGATTGTGAGGAGGTTTGGGAGGAACTTCTCTGACCCTCTGGTTCTTGATACCGTCGTTCAGCTTCTTAAATCCTCCCTTAGAACACTTTAAAATGGCGCAAATGGAAAAAAGACCAAAGGTGTGGATTTTTGAGAGCATGTCTCAGTGTTTTTGTGTTGCAGTAGTGTTTTGTTACCTGTACTGTATCTGACAGTGTGCGTGCGAGTTTGTGCGTTGAGGAGAAAATGCGATTGTGAACGAGTGTTTCCGACATTCCTCCGAGCACTGGGAGCTAGTTGGGATTAAAGTGGTTTAACTGGAGTCGCTCTGTGGTGCCAAACGATGTGATTAAAAAAAAAAGGTAATTAAAGGACAGAAGGAAACCACTAAACTCAATCTCCCAGAGTCCTTTGCTACAGTGAGCCTGTGTATTTAGTTGTGGTTCCTTCAGAGAGACTTTTAGTTTGATAGTGTACAGTATAAGTGATCTATTATATCTCAGTGTGTGAATGCAGATTAGGTGTGATAATTGTTATTGATTATTGATTATCTATCAGAATTTATACTTGCTGTTTCTGATATCATGGGAAGGTGTTGGGCTTTCTTTTGTTTTTCTCTCCAGCAGTTTTTAAGAGGAAGGTTCGGTTTGTTTTCCAGTTTCTCATCCACACTGTTCCATCTTCAGCATTGTTTCACACATTTATTGTACATACGCCTGTAGCTGTGTATATTAATATATTGGGAGTTCTGTGGTCCCAAATCATTCTCACTCTGTACCCTCTCATGTCTCCGTTTGTTTTTCTTATAATAAACAGTAAAAGCTGTCAAACAGAAGAGACGGTGGCCTTTTTTATTCCTACAGTGACGGAGGAAACGCTGGTCGTAATGGGAACCGTGTCAGAACATGACTTTAAATGTGATGTCCTCCCTCTGGTTCAGCTGTTTTAGTTGTTGTAGCTCACCACAGTTCAGTCCTCGGTGGTGTATCAGCAGGTGGCAGCAGAGACGCAGGAACCTGGTCAGACTGCCTGGTCTGGACGTAGACCTCCATCCTTCAGCGCCTCAGCTTCTCAAATCAAGACCACAACTGACATGATGAAGACCAAATGGAAAGAGGTTTAAAACGACCACAAACTGATGCAAAACAACAACAACCAGTCAAAAAGCAACAACAAACTGCAAAATGGTTGCAAACAGACACAATCAATCAGAAACCTCAAACTGACACACAGCAACCTGAAACAAACGCTGAACCACCCAAAATAGACCCAGATCAACCTCAGATAGGTGTGAAGTGACAACAAATGCAAAACTACAAAAAACAAACACAAAAGGAACAAAAACAGATTCAAAACAACCCCAAAAATACATATGGATCAAAAACAAACACAAAATGACCAGAGGGCTGAACTACGAAGCAGATCAGTGGGTTATCAGGTA
>NW_007581104.1:0-1502 GCF_000690725.1 Stegastes partitus | reverse complement strand
GAGTATTTCTGGATCAGATGTTTCCCTCAGTAGTAACCGGACAGACAGCTATCACCAGACTGGATGGACCTCCGTGTCCATACGCAGCATTTCAGCATCTTTACTCCTGAATTCACTCCTGCTGCTCTCATAGTGTCATTTTTTTTGGCTGTTTCAGCACAAAAGCTCTAAAAAGCCACTTTGTGTCGCCTGTCAAGCGCTAAACGCTGACGGATGTGATGGTGACGGAGCAGAGGAAACTACACAGACTACAGACGAGCACTCAGCAGCTCCAGAGACACGTTTCACCCGGAGCTGGGCGGAGACGAAGACCGGACACTTGAGCTCATCAGCAGAAGTTCTGCTGCTCTGTGTATTCAGGCTCAGTGTGTGATGAGATGTTTGCTGCTGACAACATATCTAACTGAGGTCACTGGATCTGAGAAATCAATACGTAAAATAGTTGAAAAAGCCCTGGCAGCTCATTACACAGATTCTGTCTCATAATTACAAACAGAAACAAACAAAAACTAAACTAAACTAAACTATGGAGCAGGTTTTGTTTTGTAAATCAAAGGCGTGCTAACAGTAAAAACAAAAAACAAGACATTTTGCTCTCATTTCATGGTAATTCTGTAGAAAAAAGTACATTAGATTTTTTTTTTTTTTTAAGTGTATCTACAGTAAAAATAAATAAATAAAAAAGATAGGACATTTTATATAAATTATTGGTGCAGTTACACTAAAAGAAAAAATAGAACATTGTCTCTAAATTTATGATATATTTATAGGAAAGAGAGAAAAAAAAAGGAGTCAATTTCTCTAAATTAATGGTTTATCCACAATAAAAAAAAAGACATTTTCTATAAATTAACATTGAATCTATGATATAAAAATAAGAAAAAATAGCATTTGCTATTATTTAATAATGTATCTATAGTTCAAAAATTATTGCCATATGTATAGAAAAACAGGACACATTCTCTAAATTAACAGTGTAAATATATATTTAAAAATAGTGTTTTTTTTTAATCAAGATATTCAATTTTTCATAAATTAATTGTCTTGTAAAAATAGGAGAGTTTCTTTGAATTAATTGTGGATCTATAGTTTTTTTTTAAAAAAGGAAATTGTTCTATAAATTAGCCGTGTATCTATTTTAAAAACAGATTTTTTTTCTTCTTATTGTTGGAGTCTATTGTTAAAAAAGCAACAACATATTATCTATATATTAATGCTATAATGGAAAACAAAACAAAACAAAACAAACCCTGTCCTGTTAATGAATGGTAAACCAAATTTTAAAAATGGCTAAAAATGGTAAATAAATGCATAATATAATGGAGGATAGAAAATCTGTAATGTATTGTTCAACTACTGTTAATTTTTTAAAAATGATTTTTTTAAAAAAATCTATATTATACCAGCAACAACAACAACAACAACAACAACAACAACAAAACTTTCTGTTGGTCAGTTGTTATAACAGCTCTCGTTAAAATGTCAAACAAGTCTTTTGAGAT